>NW_019444025.1:0-2834 GCF_002814215.2 Seriola lalandi dorsalis
CCATGTGTCCTGACCATGGATGGTCATGAGCTAAGGACAGCACCTGTGACCGGTAGGCTGTAGGCACAACAACTTGGTAAGTCGCACAATCCACATCCTTAAAAACCTCACCAGCCCAGCGACGTGTCAAAAAGCCATCATCAAGTACGTTGGCCACCATCTTCATCTTGGCTTCATCCCGGCCAATAACAGAGGAAAAACACTAGACACTAAACAAATAGTCTCATTACCTTTTTGTGCTGTGATGAATGCTTCTCGAGTGGCTGGCAGCTTCACAACCACAGAACTGGAGAGAGGTGGCTCCGGGTCAGCACATCCAGCTGTAGGCTGACCTTGTGACTTAGTCATCACAATTTCAGGAGTCTGTTCTGTACCCAAGAAGGAATCAGATAGGTCAAGACCATATTTCTTTGACTGGGCCCGTGTAACCACACATGCAGGAAATGTGTCAGGAAGTATTGGTTCTAAGTCAGAGTCAGTGTTCGAATCAGGGCTGTCAAGTACCTCTGGTACTGGCATGACCTTGCCTCCAGCTAGGTCATTACTGAGGATGAAATCAACACCTTTGATGGGCAAGGCAGGGAGTACAGCAACTTTAAAGCACCCACTGATCAGGGATGACTGGAGATGGACATTGTGAAAAGGAGCAGATACAAAAGCCATTCCAACCCCTTGACCAATTGCACTTGAGTGACACGAAGAAGTGGATGACAAGGGTAAGATCCCTTCCCAAATAATAGACTGTGAAGCCCCTGTATCTCTGAGCATCGTTACCAATTGTTGATCCTTTGGATCCCGTTAGCGAAATAAAACCCTTTAAAATGAATGGTTTGAAGCAGGGGTCAGGTTCATTGTCATCTGGTGACCTGTCAACATCTGGAAATGACACATTCTTCAGCAGGCCCATGCCCTTTGGTTGCGCTAAGCTAGGCGGATACTGTTGCTTACGCTTCAAAGAAAGACAGTCAGCGATCACATGACCCTTTTTATGGCAGTAGAAGCACTCGCGAGCCTCACGAGGAGGTGATGGTGGTCCCTTGACCTTGTCAAAAGGAGGGTGAGCAGGATCACTTCCTCGTGAGCAGTGGACTTGCTCTCGGCCATTTTAATCATTTGTTGTTCCTTTCTGTGCCTTTGTCAAAAATAATTTTCCTCTGCATCCAGAATCACAGTGGAAACCAGCCTCGGCCTTCACCACCACTACTGTCAAACCCTCAGCCTTGACCTCTGATTTTCATCTGTAGCCAGTCTCCACTATTCCCTGCTTAAACCATTCTCAATCAGCAATCAGCTTTGTCGGATGTGGATGTATATCTGGAAGTTGGGTTTTTTTGGTGATTTTGTTTTTTCCCCTTTTTTTTGACCCATTTCAAGGGGTTCTAGTACATCTGCTCTCTAAGACCTTTCTTTCAAAAATTGAAAAAATTGCAGTGGCACAGAAAATTAAAGGGGGTGCTGGATTTTTTACCAAGACCCAACATTTCCTCAAAGTCCAACATTTCCTTTTAACTACCTCACTTGCTAACTTAGTAATTGTTGTTCTGACCAATCAGAGGCAAGACCTTTTATCCGTATAGGAAATTTTTTTCTGTATAATACCCTAACTCTGCTATCATCACCTTCTCTGCCCAATCAGTTGAACCTGATGTTACTTTATCTATTCGACTGTACATATTCAAGGACCGAAGGCATTCCCTGCTTCAACCCTTCTCAATCAGCCATCAGCTTTGTCGCGTTTTTCAATACGTTTGTCACAACTGAACTAGGAAGTGAACCCAAATGCACGACTCAGAGACAAAGTACAAATTAATAATATTTTAATAATAAAATAGCAAAAGAAAGTCACTCTAACAGAGGAATGTATGTACAAAGTATCCAAATGAAAATCGCTCTTTCAAGGAAAACCAAAAATTTCAGGACACAAGGAAAAGACAAAGTATCACCTAGCATGGGAAACGTGGCTGGCGTGGTTCTCTGGTAACATGACAAGAGGAACTGGCACAGGACAAAGGGAAACGCAGACTATATAGAAACACAAGGCAATGGGAAACAGGTGGAAACAATCAGGGCAGGGCAGAAAATCAGACCAGTGGGAAACACACAAGGGATGGTGGAAGTTATCTGAAACGAGAGGAGAGTTAGGTTTTCAAAATAAAACAAGTCACGAGAAAGACAAAAATAAACATAACTTAATGTCTTTTCATGGACATGACAAATTTACCCTTACCTGATCTTAGTCTGAGTGTGCTTTCAGGTCCACAAATAAGGTTTTATATACCGTCAACAACCAGCTCTTTACTTGTGGGCAATCAAGTTGTGACCTGTCAATCAATTCCTTGTATGCACACTGCTGCATGCTGTTGAGGTTTTTACATTCTTGTACTAAAGGGGCTCGTAAGGAAATGTTGTGTTTGATATTGAGATATTGGAAATCATACTGACATGGTTGGTAACATCAAACTTCTAAGCATGAGATCCTACATGTCAGTACAATCCCCTTCTGCCGACAGGTACTGTCTCATACTGACATGTAGGGTTTCATGCTGGGAACTTTGGTGTGACTCAATGTTGAACAACAACCCACATTGAGTCACATCAAACATCTTACACATTGGTATGTGGGTTCTTAACACCCAAAGTCTCTGTATTATACTTGGAATGACCCAATTTCTCAATAGAAGATGCATTTTGGCCCAATACTTCTGTAGAAAACCATAATTCCTACAATACTTGTTCTCTGCTCATGACACTCACTGATATGATCTACAAGAAAAGTTTTAAAGCCTTGGTAAATCTACGTCTTTAAAATGTATTTCCATTTACTCTAAGTAACC
>NW_019444026.1:0-2834 GCF_002814215.2 Seriola lalandi dorsalis
AATGCTACTTACACATTGCTGCATCAGTACTAACAATCCAATAATGTCATATGTACTTTTGATACTTAAAGTACATTTAGCTGATAGTAGTTCTGAGGTTTTACACGAGTGGGATTTTGCAGAACATGTACCTCTAATGGATTATTTTTACACTGTAACACTGGTACGAACTTATTGAAGAAAAGGATCTGAATACTTCTTTTAAAACTGCCCACAGCACTACACGACGTTCAAGTACCCCTTTATCTCAACAACATCCGTCATGAGAGATGAGATGATTTTCATTTTTCTTTCTCTCCGTCTGTTTGGGGAACTACTTCTGTGGCAGCAGCTGGAGGTTTCAACCATTTATCAGTTAAATTATTTTGTTTTTAGCAATCTGTTTTGACTCTCAGCTTGTAGTTTATTCGTTATTGTGACAATAAAAAATGATCTCATGTAATGCAGTTGACAGTGGGTAGCTCTATATAGTGGGTAGCATCTATAATCCTATATGTGTTTTCCTCTTAAACATAAATATGGGGGACAAATATTTTATAACTAAATCACAATTTCTATTTTTTCAAATGAACTGAGCTACTGAGCTAAACCCTGTCTACAGCATTACAACCACACTTTGTGGTACATGTTAAACTGGTTGGTAAAGACAGTCTTAAGGAATAGAAATTCATATCAAGTCATTGGACAATGTCAATTTCAAATGTAGAAAAATCAAATGAGGGACTTGAATGTTCAAATGCTGAAATTCCAACATGGATGCACAGTTTAACTTATGTACATCTACTACTAAATCAGCCCGCACATTCAGGCCAGAACTTACCATTTTCAACATTAGCAAGTCGGTGCATGAGTGGCAGCCATACGAGACACTGAGGAGGAGGATCTGCCATCAACACATCCAAAAATGTGTTCAGCATGATCTTCTTCTGGATACAAACACAAACATGTGTCCAGTGAGAAATGTACATTATTACAAATTTAAAAGAAGACGGAGAAGAAGTAGAAGAAGAAGAGGACAGGGTGTTCAAGGATCCTACCTGCTGAGGGAAGCATGTCCGCACCGAATGCTCCGTGTAGCCGAATGAAGGGCCCTCGAACACAGCTGTGGGCAGCTTCAGCACCTCCCGAAGAAACTGATCAAACTTAGCAAACACCATGACTCCACTCGAGTCGGAGATCTGTGAGAAAATATCTGAGAGACAGAAACTGTCACACTTCATTCTCAGCAACAACACTGCAAACAGGCTCCTCACATTTCTGTGAAAGCACTACTGATCCACAGTGAATATACTCAGCAGTTAAGAGAGTAAATGAATTCTGCATGCGTGTTCCAACAGCGCCCTCGTGTGACTACATTAAAACTTGACCTGTCCCTGGAAAACAAAGCATGTTCAGCTACCCAGGACAAATCAAATTTTTAAAAAATGCAGCTAATTTACATTTAAATATTTTGACGTGTTATACTTAAGGTCATAAAATATGTACTTACAACGTAGTTTGTCCACAATTTTCCCTCCACACATTGTTGCCAGCATTGCTTTCATTGAGAAAACTGTCAGCTTCCCATGGCTTTCACTGCAAGGAGGAAAAAAAGTGACACTTCATTTGTACATTAAAGTGACTTTTGATGGAGAAATAACATAATAACATAATAAAAGTCTTATTATTTGTCCTATAAATTAAAAGTAGCAATACAATGCGTTACTCTGCCTGGTATGACTATAGCTTTTGGTTGCTAATGTTAGCTAACTAAGTTTTCACATTCTCCCATAATTGTCACCTTTGGCCACAGTGGCCACTGTTTGCTTTAATAAATATTAATATAATGTTTGCAGAGAAACATTGCACCTTTATGACCATTCAAATCAGAAATTAGGTTACAGTGAAAAGTAGGATGCATTTTTATATTAATCTGTTTTTGTGCAGAATCTTTCTTTAAGATGAGAATTAATGCTGAGCTTAATCATTTAAAAGGCTGACCCAAAGAAACATTTGTACTATGATAAATACAACATACAGCAATTCATATGGGTAAGCATTTAACTGAAACAAATCAGTGTAATAGCAGTGTTGAATCCATTAGGGCCTGAAATGTCAAAAATCATTAACTAAACCTTAAATCACATCTTAATATGTTATATTCGGGTCATTATTAGTCTGCCTCAAGACCCTTTAAAATCTTTTTAACTTGCCAAGAGAGACCAGCTCTTTCATTTCAGATTCATTTAGCTCTGGCTTCCGAGCAGAGGTACATGAAAGCTCTTCTGCCTAATTCAGTTTGGACCTCAGGGACAAGATAGCGAAACCACTTCCTGTGATCACAGTCAGTCATTTCCACGAAGTTTCCCAGAGATACAGCAGCATGAATAATAATGGAGCGGGACCAGAGTGGCCTTACGGATAAAAGTAAACCAAGTGAATGAGGTCCATGAATGGACAGGGCAAGCAGCCAATCAATCCGAGCACACAGCGTACAATAATGAGAGGGAGCTTTACGGTCAGTAATAAACCTCGGTGCTCCAGGATGCACAGTGTCTGGGGCCTTGAGCGCAGCGCCACATTAAGAGGACGGATATACAGTAAAGCATCACCAGGGATACTTGAGCTGATAGCACCTTTTTCTATCTGTGGTGTGATGGAAAAAGCTAGAAGATGTGTATTTGTTCCAACATCAGTCAGCTTATTGCCAAGATATCAGTTTGTACAGTGAGGCTCAAGCCTGCAGTAGCTTCCATGAAAGAAGTTCATGTGCCTTTTTGTAAATTTGGAGCTTCTAGCAACCTTGAGAGTCTACAATAAAATGAACACATGGACAGTTTTTATTATGTTCCAGT
>NW_019444027.1:0-2833 GCF_002814215.2 Seriola lalandi dorsalis
TTGCAGTGACAATGTCTGCAGGAAGAGATGCTAGCAGTTGCTACTCTTAATTGGTTGAATTTTGAAGAAGTATTGTCAAGTGCATGTGTGTGTGTGTGTGTGTGTATTCGTGTTTGATTGGTGGGGTATCATTACAGTGCAGTTTGCGCATACTTGCACTTGAACTAAAAGCTCTTTACTTAGCCCAAAGATGTAAGTGCGGTAATTGACATTTTGTGTATTTCTAGCAGTTTTGTAGCGAGGGGTTAATCCTGGGGCACAGACATGAAGCATTGTCAGAAAGCTTTTGTCATTTGTCCAGTACTGATGCAGTGGCAATACAATAGTTCAAAGGTCAGTAATGGACTTGGGGAATAATTAAGGGCTGTGCCACCAAATTCTAGTTTTAACAATGTCCTCAGACAAGTTGACCTTGTGGCTCTTCAGCCTTAATGAGCACAGGCACCCGACAAAAAAGAGGAACAAAATCATTATGGAGAAAATGAAGTCCTGTCTTAAAATACTCCAGCTAGCCTCTTCACAAGTATACGCCTCCCACCCTAACCAACCCCCCCACCCGCCCCACATCCGTTCCCAGCTCTCTTGTGGCCTTTATTTCTTCATCTGCCTCCTGTCTGTTTGTCTACAGCTCTCTGGACTCTGTGAGCTAACAGGTGATAAAGAAGAAACATTCTGGATGTGGATTCTGATGGTGTTGACCACTGACTCTGTCTGTGCGGATGTTTCATTGGAAGGCAATGTGAGAGGCTTTATCTATCAAGTCCAGGCATGTGTTTATGACTGATATTGGAAGGGGTAGGACCGCTTTAAATGTTCAATTAACATTAAAATGTGCCTATGACATAATGCCAAGCACAAAGAGGCTGAGCACAAAAGCGCCCAAATTGCCCTGGGAATTACAGCTTGAAAAAAAAAAGTCTAATTTTGTCTTAATGTTTGTGTTGGATGTAACTGCTTACTATTCAGTTTAGGCTGTATTGATTATCACAGTAATACACAGTATAGCCCCTCAGACTGGGGGCTATATGAGAGAGGAACAAATATGAAGACATTCTAAAAATCAGCTTAGTTTAAATGCATTGTGTTCTTCTTCCCTTTTGTGCGCAATGGTGGATACCAGTTAGATGCAGAATGCAATCTCCTCTGCTTTCACTGCAATCACAAAATCACTTCATCTGTATAAGATTGACTCCTCCTTTTTCAAGCTTACTTGTAATGGTATCATAATAACTTCCCAGTTTCTCCAAGTTATTACATTCTTCTTGTTTTTTGCTAAGACAACAGGAACCAATGAGATGCAAAAATGTAAGCTCTTCCTTCACTTTCAGTGTTTTGTGAGCTCTAAGAAAAGTGACAAAATTAGGACTATATTTTCTCCCTGATATCAGAAAAATGACAGGGCCTTGACGGCTATCGCTCAGGACTATGATGTTCTTGATGGGCTGGCAGAACAAATGAAAACCGGTTCAGTGTGATGCGAGAACCACAAACAAATCTAGGCTGAACAAAAGTCTGATTCTGTAAAACTGCTCATATCAGTAATGCTTGTTACCTTTGAGTAAAAAAGGGCAATATTTTCAGTTATGACAGATACATAAAAATCTTTTTTTTCCATCCACAAGTAAAAGAGGCATCAATTTCAGTTCATCACAATACAAAATATTGTACATTTAACCTACTTAGAGTTACTAATGTTGGCATTTTTATGAGTTATTAAACAACTTTCATCCCATGACACTTCCTGTATCTTCAAATCAAATCCTACATTCATTTCTACCACTGTACATTACTTTTCTATTTTCTGTCTTTCTCAAAGCTAAAAACCACAACACTCTGTCACCGTAAATGTGCCAAAAGCTTTAGTAGCTAATGATCGCAGCAGTTTGAGGTTGTCTGTCACCCCTTATCACCCCTGGTGGGAGTCGGCAAATGTTCGACAGCTAATTCAACTTGTAGAGCCTCCATCACTGGCAGGCACCAGATGCAGACAAAGCATGCCAATCATTAGAGCAATTTTACTGTAACATTCTTGTTTTAAAAACGGAGCCTGTAAATTGCAAGTGGTTTCCTTCTCAGCAATTTTCTTCTGTGATATAAAAAACAGCAGTAGATGGCTGTAATTGTAAAAATTATAAAAAATTATTAGCTACTATATTGGTGTTCTCATGAAAGCATGTTTCTTCAAGGCTTTGCTTTGACATGGTAAGAACCACAAGCCTTGCGTAAAGTGAAAAAATCAAAACAACAATTGTGTTTTGAATCAGATTGTACACACCAGGGTTAATTACCCATGCTTGTTGAAATTGAATGTATAGATTGTTTTCAGTAACTTTCAGAAATTTCAGCGGGGTGAAAAAGTCACTAGATGATAAATAATATCACATTCTTCCCAGCAGTATGATGATGTAGTGTGACAACAATGTACCTGCTTCTACAGCCTTCACAGTGATATTGTGCCAGCCTGCGGTCTCTCGGTCCAATATCTTGCCCAGTGTGATTGCTCCCGAATTTGGATCAATATGGAAGATCATCTCCTGGTCTGTGGTCCGATCGATGGAGAACCTGTAACAACAGATGTGGAAAAGTAAGATGTATCGCAGATGTCGAGAAAGAGGGACAGTGAGTGAGATGTTGGCAAGAGAGTCTGTGGTTAAACAGGAATTTCAATTTTTAAGTAATGTAGGGTATTTGTAGTTTTTTTTTTTTATGAGCTTAACAAGGACGTGGAGAGTTAACTTCAGGCTACAGCAAAGAATAACAGCTTATACAGAGGGGACCACGGTTTAAGTAATTATATTTTCAAGGCATTTACTGGAGACTTGTCACAGGTCCT
>NW_019444028.1:0-2833 GCF_002814215.2 Seriola lalandi dorsalis
CGAGGTAAACCCATAGCCAGAGGACTGAATAGCAAATCATCCCCAACTCACCTGGGAATGCAACACTCCTGATTCTACAGCCAAATGTATCCTAATAGGGAAGAGAGCGCTCCGTAAGCTGAGAGTGCAGGAGGAGAGAAGGGGGATCAGGGAAAGGAGAAGGGGAAAAGAGATGCAGTTACAGGTATGAAGGAGTTGAAGCCAAGGCCGAAGAGAACAGCCAAACCCAAAAGCAAAAAGGAGGAAATATAAGAGAAAGGGAGCGGATGAGAAAAGGACAGATTAAAGTAGAGTGGAGTCATTTTGACTATCTAATTCTCTCTGGGCTTTCAACAACCTGCAGGCTTTCCTCCTCTGTAAAAACAAAAAGCCCTGGGATCTGGGATGCTGGAAAGCCGACACTGCTGTGGACAATGACGCAGGGGGCTAATTTTAAATGTGCTGATTGGTCCATCTACAATTTCTTTCAAAGCAGGAGATGGAACTTTTTCTCTCGTCCTGTTTCTCTGTCTTGCTTTCTTACTACTCACAGTCTTATTATCCTCTTATAACTTCTGACTATTTCACTATGTCTGTCTCTCGCCCTCTTTTGCAGAGGCTCTCTTTCCCTTCCTCTTTCTCTTCTGGGCAGATAAGAGTGGGACGCTGTGTTCGTGTGTACAAAGCCCCAGAGTTAAAATACAGGCCATATCTTTCCCATGGGGGGGAGATAGGATGCATACATGTTATCTGACAGCGAGGACAAGAACTATGGAGGTAAACAAGAGATGCTTTATGTAGCAGCACTGTTTAAAAACACTGACTCATCTGTTTTATCCGCAGCGGGTTGACATAAAGGGGAAACAGTGTTAAGCCTGAACTGTATCATTTTACTACAAGAAATCAAGCAGAAATGGTGCTTTTATGTTTAAAAATAATGTGACTCATTAATATTAAATCTGATTGGGTATTAGCTATTGTAAATCTGACAAAGGCAGCACAAGGACGGAGTTGGAGTTACAGTGCTTTTTTAGAATGAACCATTTTAGCTGTTTTATTTATTTACACTTTTTTGTAAGAATTTAATTCTCATCCAGAGAAGTACTGTGGACCAGTAATTAGTCACGAATCACCACAGTTTAGAAGACTAAAAATAAATACGTGCAAGGAAAAACAATGCAAGTGTATGACCTAGAAAATGTTTTTTTCTTTCAATAAGGCTTTTATCAGCAGACGCGGCATTATCGAGAGAAGACATCGTATCATAACACTTCCATGCTTTATGATATAGTGGATTAGTGAAATGTGGTGACATTTCCATTTAGGTCCCATGGCCATCATTTTCACTTCAAAAATTATGCCAAAAAGTTTGTGAAATCAGAGAATTGTTATATTATTTAACCGTTTCTTCGAAGTTTCGCATGTACTCGTGTCTTGACGGTTTGTTCGTGACATAAAATCCTACAGTACTTGAAACAACTTTTATATCCCAATCATCCCCTGCAATAACACTCCTCTGCTCCTTACTCTTGAACTCTGCGAAGGCATCTGTCTTTTAAGCCTCACTGGAAATAATCAACACAATGATTTAAAAGATAACAACAACAGTCTACACCATATGAAAAATACGCCTGAAGACATGAAACATAGCAGGGTGATGTTTGCGTCTCATAGTTTGCCCATGGTACTGACTCAAAGAATATTTTGAGACAAATGACACATGACAGAGACAGATGATGTATTTGAAATATAAAATAAATATAAGGGATGTATTTTTTTTTTTTTAAATCTTTCTCTCTTTTTTGGGGAAAAAATGAACACAGTATCGTGCATTACACTGACTGCCTCTTCTGTTCAAACAATTCAGCTCAGGTTCGTGTTTAGTTTCGGCAGAGTGAGTAGGACCGAGGACAAACACACATTTCTCCACAGAAAGATACAATGCAGATTGCATTTACAGAACAGGTTGGTCACTTAGCCCACACAAAAATCTACATAAACAGGTAACCTGTATGTTTATACCACTGCTCTGACAACCATACATTTGATTCTCTGCGGATACCAACAGTCCACCGGTGTTTAGGTGACATAACCGAGTCTGAAGTGTGTTTGTGGAAAGTGATTACGCTGGTTTGGCCGTGAGTGCTGTGATCGCCGCAGAGGGATCCGTAAAAAAAAAAAAAGAGCGAGTCGTGGGCAGAGCAAAAGTGAAACTCGATGGACATAAATATTTGGCCTGATTTGTCATCATTATGGCCAGCTGGGTCTGTTTGCAAACCAGCCAGTGTGGGAGTGGAGACTGCAGGATGGATGGAGTGAAGGAGTGGGAGTACAGAGACGCTCAGTTAAAGACAGAGCAACCACAGGATGATAATGTGGAAAAAGAGAGAAAGACAATGTTTGAAACTTTGGTGTCCAACTGACCCTGAGCCCACCGCCCCAGAACTGATCCACCGACAAATGGTTACAGATTGGTCCCTAGGTGACTAACTTATTCTGAGCTGACACGTCTGGCAGAGGGGCATTTTGGATTAAATAAATTAATAAAATTAGAAAATTAAAATTAAAAAAAATTCTGAAAGAAATGAAAAAAATCTCATCAAATTTTCAGAACCCAAGTTACAGCTTCATTTTCTGTGCTTTGTCCAATTAACATTCAATAATTTATTTACATTGATATGGAACACAAGTTTATCCTGTTAGTTATTTTATTCAAAAACGACAACAAGCAGGTCACATGTTAATAAATATTTTCTGTTCGTGAGTCTTGCCACTGTATTTCACTGCCTTTCAGCCTTTTGAACATTATACAGAAATCCCTCCATCGCCAGAGCTTTGGACCCAGAGGACGCTC
>NW_019444029.1:0-2477 GCF_002814215.2 Seriola lalandi dorsalis
TGTGTGCATTTCTCTGTGGACTGAGCGCTTTGATACTTTCACACTATTAATATAGCACCTAAACCTGCTTCACAATCACAAAGACACATAAATCTCACTTTATACAATATGGGACCTTTAAGTTCTCAGTTCACCTCAGATAAAGTCCTCGTACTGGACTGTCTGATTCTTAATGTTTGAATAACAAACAGGCCAACAGTTTTGCTCACTTTACACAACCACTGGCCCGGGATGCAAAGGTGTGAAAGTAAGTAGGGTTTGAACTTCTCTCTTCAGCTCTTTCCTCATTCCTCACACAACTTCCATCGGTATGTGTGTGTGTGTGTGTTTGTTTTGTGTTTGCAACCTAGTGCAACACATTGAATCCCTTTGAGGAGAGGCTGCTTCAAAGTGTAACATTATATATCTATTTGTACAATTTGTGGTGTTGAGACTAGAAAGACATGCAGAATTCTTGGAGAGAGATCAGGGAGACAGTGGGATGAAGTCAGGAGGAGGCTATGATAGCAGGCTTTCCAACCACCGTCGTGTGTGGCCTTTTGGTACAGGTGTAAGCATTTTTGCCTTTAAGCATGGATGACAACTTAGCCTACTTTATATAGGCTATTATCATTCCCATGAACACATCCTGATGGAGAGGTCTTTCAGATATTTCCTCTTTTTTTCTTTCTTACAGTACAGAGTACAAACAACACACAAAATTATACAAAAAAAACCCAAACACACACACACAACACAATACAAAACTACACGCAATAGGGCATCACAAATGTCGAAGACCATAAGATAGAATATCAAAGTCAGTGTGTGCAGAGCTGAGGAGCTTTCAGCAGACTTTTTTTTTAAACTTGGTTTTGAAAGTGCTGATAGAGCTGCAGCCCTTCACGTCGCTGTGCAGGCTGTTCCATTGATTTGTGGCTGTTACACAGAAAGCTGATTGCCCAAATGCAGTGCTGTGAAATGTGTATGGGACAATCCCGTATAGGGGATATAATAGAATTTACTGAGCGAGTGTACGCAAAGTCATGCAGTGGAGGAGGGGCCAAACCATTTAAAATTTCATAAACCAGGCACAAATTTGAAATGAATCTCAACTTCTCAAGGCTCAGTAAATTGTATTTCTCCAGCACCTGACAGTGATGGAAATGCATTGGCTTTTTGTCTAGAGTTTTTACAATTTGTTTCTGTAAGGACTGAAGAGGATTTATGGCTGTTTCACCAACCTGTCATGCAACAAGACATATGGGAACACATCAGCATGCATAAATATCTTTAATACATCAAAAGAGAGACACTTTCCAATAAGTCTAAAATAAAGTTGTACTTGTATTCAACCCCTGTGCCTTTGATGAGAATACCAGCGTTAGGAGGTTGTGCCATGGTTTTAGAGGAAAACATCCCTTTGTCTTGTTTATGTTTAGACTGAGACATGATTTATCGGGCCGATGTGTGATCCTTTCCAGTGCCATTGTTAGCTTGGCAGCTGCTTTACACCTTATTAATCTATCTGCACCTATTGCTGTCTGAACACTCTACAAGCATGAATTTTTATTAAACACTAATCCCTGTATAATAAATAGTGTTATATTATAAGCACCCAAACATACTGTCTTTCTGTCAAATATCTACAAGTGATATCACTATTAGTGAAGAGTTAACTTGAACTTTTTGCTGCCATTAAAAGGTGGTGGTCCACTGGGTTCATTGGGACCACGTCCATTATATCAAAGCCATTTATTCTGGCAGACAATTCATTAGATAGCAGAAAGCAATCAGACTGTGTATCCGTAATTACCAGTCATCTCTCCGATTGCCTCCACACCATTAAATACCACACCAATATCTGGGCCTTGTATCCCCATTATGCGCTGCTTAATTAAAAATGCAAATTAAGGTCCCTCTAATTACACATTAACTGACATGCAACTGGACAAAGCATTGTGTGTGTTCATGCAGGGGTGTGTGTGTGTGTGTTAATGTCTGTGTGTGGGGTGTGGTGTGGGCTGTATCAGAGGAAGGTGAGTAATCTAACTAATGGTTTGAGTGGTGAGTTGTGAGGTTTTATGAAAATTAAATTGCAATGAAGGACAATTAATGAAACTTTGTTAATGCCAGTCAAACTTTAAAGGATGAAATTAATCCCTGCACTGAGTCTGTCAGCAGCTGATATATCAAGTGCCTACAATTCTGTGGGGGCAGTCCATCCACTGTTATATGTCTTGAGGGAAATTGCCCTAAATGGATCTAATAAATCGGTCAGAATGCCCTGAAGTGCACCCTTCATCAGAGAGCTACAAATGCTTTAACCCTTGTATGTTTCTAGATTGTCTTATACAGTTATTAGAACCATTAAAAAACCAGTAACTCTGTCAAATTTGTTTCTCTGCCTACATAGAAATACCTGAAAACACAAAAATGGCTAAATCGCCTCCTCTTCACATATATCAGCTGGCTCCACACATAAACCCAAGTAGCAA
>NW_019444030.1:0-2456 GCF_002814215.2 Seriola lalandi dorsalis
TGGAAAACACTGAGGTAAACTGGACCCTCTTTCTTCAGGTCCAGACTCAGACTGTGACGCCTGTGTCAAGCGTGCAGCAGTTAGCGCTATTTATGCCGGAAGTACGGACTTCTGACTTCAAAGTAATTGTTGAGTTGCGTTTGTCAGCTATAAAGCTGCAGAGCCACTTGCACAGTTGATTCATCTTCTCAGTTTGATTTTTTTTTATAAATGAAAAGAAGTTAAAAGTTGTCAGAGCCTGTAGTTTTAGTTAAACTTATCTGCAATCATAAAATATTAATATACAAGGAAAGCAAGAATCTAGGCATTTCCTGATGTGCTTGATCCTGATATGTGCAAATGTCTTTCCTACCATTTAGTCCAGGCTCCTGTATGTATACATCACACCTCTTTCCTCTTTCATTACTGGGCTCAAAATATTTTACGACGGTATAGTAGTGCTGATGTATTCATCACAAACACACGTGTGCATTTATTATGGTCAAACATGTGATAATGCATTTAATTTAAGTGAGACGCAGACATGATGTTCCCTGAGATGAATTGCCTTTCTCGACCAAGTGCTCGGATTTTGTTGCAATGGGCGTGCAGAAAAGCTACAGCGACTAAAAGCAATACAGCACAGATTACAGTTTTAATCATTGACTGTACCGATAAATGCGTGAGCGAGTGTGGCTTTTATTTTGAAAGTCGTGACCAGAAGATCTTATTTTCTGCATCCAGCTCAACACGGCTTTCCACAGCCTACGTGCAGACAGACATGAGCAATCCCTGGTAAAGAAAGAGGAAGCTTCCTGATCCATTCAAAACAAGAACAGACTCCTGCTGGAGCCGGCGGAGGCGATGATGCTCCTGAAAAGCTTGTGCCTGGCCTTTCTCATCCCGGTCCTGGTGGAGGCTCAGTATGAGAAGTACAGCTTTAAAAGTTTCCCTCAGAAGGACATCATGCCACTGGAGTCTGCGTACGGCTACGCGCTGGAGCAGTACGGGGCGCAGAACTGGCGAGAGAGCATCAAGTTCCTGGAGCTCAGCCTGCGGCTCCACCGGCTGCTGCGGGACAGCGAGGCTTTCTGCAGCCGCAACTGCAGCTCCGTCAGCCGGGACAACGACACCCTGTTCGCCGACAGCACCCTCCGCGTCGTGCGCCACATCCTTCTGAGAGCTGCGTGCCTTAAAAAATGCAAGGCGGGGTTCCCAGTCTTTAATCTCGCATACCCACGGAGGGATTTACTGGAAGATTTCGACAAAAGGATACCGTATCGGTACATACAGTATGCGTACTACCAGGTGAGAGCGAAGCCTTCATGTGTGGAGTGTTGTGCCCAAGAGTGGGATGCAAAATAAATGTAGGCCCAACACTGAAGTCTAAGCTGACACCAGATACTGAAACAAACCTCAAAGTGGAACAGATAGAAACGTAATAAAGTTATTGTAGGACATGTAATGGCGACTTGCCCGTTATAAAACCAATTTGCGAATGAGAAAAACACAGGAACATACTGTTTGCGTGGGTTTAGCGTTGCCATTATTATGGGTAATCACTCCACTAAATTTGTGTGCAGTCGTTTCCTTGAGGCAGATCGACTGTTTGACTTAGCGAAGGGAAATTTCTCTCCCTCGACATGTGGAGTTTAGATCCTCAGCTGCTTGGTTGCGCCCTCCTGCCGACTGAGCAGGAGTTGAGCATGTGCCACGTCTCTTCCAGTGTTCCCCCGAAACAATCCCCTTATTCTCCTCTGTCAGACACACAGTGATGAGGACTGGAGGTGTGCTCACCAGGCAAACACACTCATTTCGCTCGTCTGAAAACTTGTGCGTAAAATACATTTTGGTCACATCTATCGTGGTTATTCTGGCTGCACAAGATTAAAACTAATCAAGTTTTTCAAGTGTTTCTGTGTTGTTGACACTCACCACTTCAAAACGTTGTGTGAAACCTTTAATTACCTACTGTGTGTGAATTATGACGTTACACCATTAAGATCAGCATCAAAAGGTTCTTTAAGGAGAGAGGGGACTGTGTTTAACTGGAAGTTCATTCCGTCCTTTAGGCCATGTTTATTTTCTTTACCTCTTATTTATTTCACATAAATTGAATATGGCACTGTGTCAGCCTATAACCAAGAAGCCTGACATCTCCATCTGTTAGTAATTGTTGCGGTGAAGGGGTCAGAGGTCATTTTTTCCAGTGAGCAGAGACTGTCTGATATTTTCAGAAAACACTATCCAGTCAAGCTGCGCTCTCCATTTTAACACTGTCTGTTGGTACACAGCTCAATAATGTGGAGAAGGCTGTGGCAGCAGCACACACCTTCCTGAAGAAGAACCCAACTGACCCGTATTTGACCAAGAACATGAACTACTACAAGACGCTGTTCGACGTTGAGGAGTATCTCATCGACCACGAGGAGCAGCCGTATGAGGTTGGTACCTTAACGTTGCCTTTGTTCTACAGT
>NW_019444031.1:0-2831 GCF_002814215.2 Seriola lalandi dorsalis
CAGTTTTTATCTCTTTCATTCTTTCCTTCCTTGCTACGTTTTTCTCTTCACACATCTCCTCTCCATACTTATACAACATATGATTTTTCAAAGGCAGAATCAATCAGTCCCCTTCAATCAGAAGGGGAGAGCTGAATCTTGTTATTTTGAAGGGAACATGAAAGGCTAGAGTGGTCACAGTATGCGGATATTGAATTGAACAGTGACTATGGCAGTGCTTTAGTCTCTCAGTATTTGTGTTGGTGTGTGCACATGCTTGTATATCTGTGCATGGGGTAAGTAGCACTGTTTTCCTCCATGCACTTCCAATCGACTTGGATATTACAGTTTGCATTTGGCTATTGCGCAGGGCAGATAGAGTATGAGGGAGGAAAAAATAGGATTCTTAGTTCTGTTGATTGCATATCTGTGAATTTTATGTACTGTATGCACATCCCCACATCAGTGATGGAGCTTGTGAATACTGGGTATGCTCTCAGTTGTACATCTCTCCCCCACAGCTCTGTCACACACTCAACGGCACTGTCGGCATGCTCAGCTCGGCAGGAGGCTCCTGAAGGGCCGCATTAGGCTCCATAAACTTTATGGCATATTTTTACAACCCGCCTCTCTGTATGCATCCACCATCACATCCCATCGCATCTGCTTTAACTGTTCACACAGCTGTGAAATTCCGTGTATCCCCATGTTTTATGGTTGCCTGCTCCTCCAGTCACTCCCAATTTCTTTATTTGCTTCCTTAGCTTTTTGATATCCTTCTCTACATCTGTGTATATTTAGCAAGTTATTTGCTTTGGTTGATGGAGTTGTCTGCTTTTCTAGATGTGATCTTTGTGAAATGTGGACTCCGTCTCAGTATGTCAAGATTTGCATGGAGAATGTTTGCAGTGGGTGATGTGATAATGCACTTCTGCTCATAACCTTGCCAGGCTCTCTATTGTGTATCTCTAGTTGATCCAAATGCAGACCTCACACTGACAATATGTGGACTTTCATTCCAATGTAGGCTGTGTCCACAACTGCATATGCAAAGACCCTGCTGATATCTCTGTGCCACAACTGACACAATGCATGGTTTAAGTACAGGAAGGACAAAACTAGGCAGTTGTTGACAAGGACCCATGGTCAACATGAGTAGAAACCAAAGTTGCTGTAGCTGTCGTGTTTGTAGAGAGTCACCTCGATGGCCTGTTTCTAATCCTCCCCTACTCTTGCAGTAAGCCCACCAGGCCCTGTGGGAGCGCCTTACTGCTCAGCCAACTAGTCCACTCAGCACAACAGAGTGCTAACAAGGTATAGTCTCTGCCTATCAGCTACAATGCTTTCATAGTGCTGTCATAC
The DNA here is from genome assembly GCF_002814215.2 of Seriola lalandi dorsalis. NCBI lineage: Eukaryota > Metazoa > Chordata > Actinopteri > Carangiformes > Carangidae > Seriola > Seriola lalandi. The sequence goes on from NW_019444031.1 coordinate 1,342, forward strand.
TTGGAGGCACAAGAGTAAAGCCACATAATCGCCTCATCAACAGCCAGGTTCCCCCCGATTCCCCAGACAGCTCTCTCTAGTAATGATTGGTGACATGATCAAGGCCAGATCACTTGCTGTGTTATTGTCTGGCTTGCAGTTTCTTTTCTAAGGGTGCTCAGGAGAGATTGGCCACAGTTTTAAAATGGCAGCCTTCAAGCTGTAGCACTGGCAGCACACAGCTGGCTTTTCTTCTCCAGTGAGTGAGTGAATGAATGAATGTATGAATGAATGAGTAGAAATAAACTAGCCATGTGCTCGACATGAAGGTTCAGGCTGCTATGACTTACTTTAAACTTGGTTGCTAGAGCATAGGTTAGCTACACCTGAGAATATAGGTTTCACAATGAGTTAGTGGCACTCCCTCTTCTTCATGCATTCTGGCTAGGATGATCTTAAATTGCCAAACTGGTCGCAGCTTTTTGCAAATGACATGGTCTCTTCTCCTTCCATTGTACACTGCCAAAGTTTGTAGCTGTTGTAGGGTTGTTTTACAACAGTGTTGATGGCATATCATTGTAGTTTTATGTGGCTTGCTGGGAGTGTATCATTCTCATTGCCATAAGCACAGTAGCTGGCCATGCATGGTCATTGTCTGCCTCTACTCAGACAAAGGCGGCAAGAGCTGCTGTTCTCCAGCCAGTATTGTAGTACTGAGGGCCAGCACTTGGTGGCAGTGGGTGCCCACTGAATTGGCCAGTTGGTGCAGTGCATAAGGGCTGAAAAGCCACATTGTTGCTATGGAATTGACCTAATGGGTTTCTCTTAGCCCACGTAACACACCACTATGTGTGCCACTAATGCCATTTGTTAGACGTCTGATCTTTAAAGGGGAGAATAAGTGTGAAATGACTCAACAGCATTCAAATTGGTCTGCCTTCTCTGATCAATACTTTACCCTCCTGCTGTAGACAGAGAGGGGAAAAAGAAGGATAAAGAACAAATTCATCATTATAATTTTTTCTGTGTACACATTCAAAAATGAGACATCCTCTGACATGGTGGAAGACAGCCAACTTCTTCTGGGGCTACTCCTTTTTCTTTAACACTTCACTTGTAAAATCAAGGTTCTTAAGGAAGCATGTGTTGCCTTACCTGCTATCGACAAGACCTGTTGTATTGACAGCTCTTTTGTGCAGTCATACCTGAATTATTTATTAGATTGGCCCCACACTGATGAGCAGATGTAGTCCCTTATCAACAACGCATCAGTTATGCTTACAGAACCACACCGTTGATATCACAGTGTATCCTTCTGGTTCTCTCTGTATATCCCTCTTACATATTGCCTGTAGACTGACACCACATCACTGTCTCACTCTCTTTGAGTATTCCATCGCAGTTTCTTTCCCTTAGAGATATCGAACTCTATCTCTTTCCTGACCCCACATCTCCATGCAAGCCATATTTGCTTATCGACACCCTGGGCTCCTGACATGACACAGATTCTT
>NW_019444032.1:0-2448 GCF_002814215.2 Seriola lalandi dorsalis
AGTAATAGAGCTTAATCATGAAACAATTACATCCCCTTTGAGGGGAGAGGGAACCTGAGGAAACACAGATGGAACTTCTTTGCAAAAGGACTTGGCAGGTTTTTAGTCATAGCACATAAAAGTAAGGCCAAATATGTAACAGTAAATATACATTTTTTTCCCAAGTGATGTTATTCTATATTTAAAGAAATAATGCCTATCATTGTGCATTGTGTTATAACTGTGCTGTCAACATTAATTATAAATGGAAATCCTTCGAGACCAATTTATCCAAAGGATTGGTAATTAGTGGGGGAAATTAAAGTTTCAATAAAAACAATTTTGATATTGGATTTATCATCGCGTTATGATCAAATAATGTCCAAATCCCCTGTTAATCCGTTTAGTCAGGCAAGACAGCGTTGTTTTCTGTGTGTGTGTCTCTAAAAGAAAATCTGAATTAAAACAGGATGCAAAAGCTGAAAATATTATCTCGTAATTAGAACATCATGTTTATATCATTCAAATCAGATGTGGGCGTCATTTATTCAAGGATCCAAGTACAGCTTGAAGATCCTATATAGTTCCAGTTATACCATAGCACACAATAAACGTTCAGCCTGGAGCTGTTCCACTGTCGTGAGCTGTACCATAAGGTAAAGCTAAACTATTCTCTTGTCTTGAGTATCTTTAACAAGAAACTAGAGATGGGAGAGACTGTAATGAAAACAATATGTTAATTTGAAACAGATTTGTGTATTTTCTGCATGAGAATTCTTAAAAAACAGATGAGAGAGTGGTGCTTTTTGAGTATGTGCATGTATCCAATCTAAAGACTATACTTGTTGACTATACTATGTTTGATTTATTTAATCCATTTACAAACTTAAACCACACATTTAAGCATGCTAGTTTTTTAGACTGAGGGCATTTTTGGCCACATTACGGTTCTGCTGTAGATATTCCTTAACAGTTGGATGGATTGCCAGGACCACCAATAGGTCAACACTTGTCACTTCAGTTTATGAAAGTTTACAAAATACCTCTAAATAAATCGGTTATTAGCTCTTGAATGCTATGGCACTTAGCTGAGCACGCTAACATTTTCTTAAAGACGTTTCGCCTTGAGCAAATGTTTCCCGCATTTAAAAGGTTGCAGACGGCCAGGTCTCACTTTGAGCTTCCCACCAGCACTTTAACACTTTTCAGATGATTTTCTTCTCTAATTGTGTAACTTAGTTGAGGATAAACTACTTGGCCCTCCACATGTAGTTGTAGTCTTCAGTTGAAAAATGTCATGGACTTTATGAGAAACATTATTCTTACATAGCCACGACTACATCACTACACAATGTGCAGTCAGCTGTTTTCCTGAAACCTCACCTCAGTCTATATGCTCAAAAACATATGCACTAGTAAAAGGGGAAAGGAGACCCTTGTGAACAGAAGGCAGTGGAGCTAATGGCAATAATGTCCTTTATTTATTAAAAAAATCTGAGTGGCTGGTCATTTGTTTGACTTTAGATGCTAATGATGAATGGCTAACTGATCAAACAACACGCGAAACCACAGAGAATATCAAGACATTTAATCCAGAGTAAAAGACAGACAGGACAACAGTGCTATTGATCTAAAGGTTTACAGCCATCCGCTTTTCTTTCCATGGCGCTCACATAACAGCCTTCATGCACTACTTTTATATTACTGCTCTGGGGAAAATGAATGCTACACAAGCATGAAGAAGCCAATTAAGTCAACTGTCTCATAGGCATAGCAAACGTGATTATTGGTACACATGGTAAGTAAGTTTTAGATACTGCGCTGCCACAATACACAATGCACAAAAGCAAAGTCCTTTTTTTCTGGCAAGGAGAAACGCTTCTGACATTACTTTAGCTTACAAAACAAAAGTTGTGGTTTCTGGTGATGAGTCATTTCATAGACAAATATAAATGACACTGGCAAACTTTCTCACCCCTGACACCTTCAAGGCAAAAATTCAGTTTAAATGGTTTTCAGCACTAGCAGACTAGAGTTCAAAAGACAGCCTAGAAATAATCTATGAGTTGCCAACAAAGCTTACTCAAATGTCGTATTAAGCATGTATATCGAAATATTAAGAACTGCCGTAATAAGCAGCACATATATACTAGTCATAGGACGTAGGAATAAGCCTCAGTGTACATACAGCATGCATGCATTGAAAGAGTCCTTAATTCACATTTACAAAATGCCAAGATGCATTTCCTTTTTTCAAATTTTGAGAATAAAATCATGTGAGGTTAACAGATGGAAATAAAAACAGCTACAAAATATCACAAAAGCATTGAAAGCATTTCCTGTTTTCCTAAAGTTCCTCTTGAAAGATTTTTTTCTCAAAATTGTTATGCATGTGTGCTGGTGTGTCTGTGTGAAACAAAATACCTTTTAAAAGTCTTATAAAAGTCTTTATATCGCTAGCCTGGAGGT
>NW_019444033.1:0-2831 GCF_002814215.2 Seriola lalandi dorsalis
GTGTGTGTGTGTGTGTGTGTGTGTGTGTGTGTGTGTGTGTGTGTGTGTGTGTGTGTGTGTGTGTGTTTTTAGTAGTGCCATCTTGCATGTCTGTGGACAGTGAAGCATGCCTGTGTAGTAAAAATTTACAGTTTTTTATGAAATAACAACAGTAAAAGAAATAACAAGTAACAAAACAGACATGTTGCATTAGTGATAAAGGAACAGTTTGACATTTTGGGAACAGAAAATATTTGCTTTTTTCCTGGTGTTGAAGGAGACGCTCTTTCATCTTCATGTTTGTGTGCTCAGTATAAAGCTGGGTCCAGGGGATGGTTAGCTTAGCTTATCGTAAAGACTGAAAACACAGGGAAACAGCTAGCCTGGCTCTGGTAGCTAAAAAAGCTAAAACAAAGTCCAGCTACTAGCAACTCTAAAATTTCACATTATAGCTTCTTTGTTTAATCTGCATAAAATGGGGGTAAAACAACAAGTTACATTTTGCAGTGACCTCTCGGAGCCTCACCTGGTTGCCTGGCAACCTCACGGTGCATCCTCATAGGTGTACATATAATAACACTCATGCGTTTCATGTATATTATATAACATTACAGGCGTGTATAATGCTATGTTCAACGAGGCAGTTACTCTCTCTCCTTTTACTTCACAACAGGGAGCCACTGACTCTTTATTCCAAGTCCAGTTGGCAAAGATGTCCCAGATGTACATTTCAAAACTACCATCAGTAACAGGCGACAAATCCTCCTTATTGTATTTATGCTTTTTTTTTCAATGTTTTTCCACCCTCTCCTTGACATCAACTGTTCTGCCTCTGACACAGTTGTGTCTACTCTCAGAGCCGTAATCCAATCCCTAGGTATCCATGGCCGTCCCCAGCTCTACAATTTTGTTCCACCCTGTAAGTTTTTGGCAGGAGAATACTATACAATTATTTTGTTGCACCAACTGAAGGAAGAAGGGTCTCTGGTCTCCTAGCAACAGTAAGCTGCCACCATGCCCAAGGAGGTAAAATTAGTCCTTTGAGAAGAAGGGAAGTAAAAGTGGAGAGTCTTCTCTTCTCTTCTCTTTGCTTGTCTTTTTCTTTGCTTCTCTCTTCGCTTCTCTTCTCTTCGCTTCTCCTCTTCTCTTTGCTTCTCCTCTTATCTTTGCTTGTCTTTTTCTTTGCTTCTCTCTTCGCTTCTCTTCTCTTCGCTTTGCTTCTCTTCTTTGCTTTGCTTTGCTTCTCTTCTCTTCTCTCCTCTTCTCTTTGCTTCTCCTCCCTTCTCTTTATCATATACGTAACACGTTAAAAGCTCTACATATTAGATCACCTCACACTAGAGGTTCGTTCCTGCACAAAATGTGAAATCACTTTAAATGCCGTTTCATGTTGGATTGGTGTTTCTGTGCTCGCTGCAAAATGAATGAAACACTAAGTGAATTTTGCACTTCAAACAAAATAGCACGATGCTGCACTGGCAGTTGTATCAGGATTCCTCCTGTGAACATGTATGTATTTCCCTCCAGCCTTGTGCTGCTGGATCGTTTTGGCAGATGATATTAGCATCAGCTTGGCGTTGCAGAGCCCCAGCGAACACATGTGTCCTATGGGGTGTGTCGATGCCCTCTGCAGACCGTGTGTATTCTCCACACCAGCGTGACGTGCAGCATAATTAAATAAGCTGTGTGCGCTCTGTTAATTGCCTGTGGAGGGCTTGGAGAGGCTGGGAAATATTGAGGATGTGTGTGCACGGGTGTGAGTGCGTGCCTGAATGTGTGTGTTGCATGGGTGGCCAGTGTAAAAAGCATGTGCAGACAAACCTGCCAGAGCCTCCAGGGGGATTGGTGATGGTTGTGTTCCCATGCACCCAGGCAATGTTTGAAATGCAGAGAATGAGAATTTTCTCCATCTCGATCTCTCACTGACACACACACACAGACACACACTTAACATGTTGCACCAACATGTAATTCACACATGCATCAGCCTACAAACACCTCCCACAGACTTTCACATCCACATATACTGTACACATCTTATCCCAGTGTTTGCCACCTGACCACAAACAATGATGGCCTGAAAAACTGTGTTTTCATTTCACTGGAAAATCACAGAGTGAAGGAACTAAAAGCACCATAGTACTGCATGTAAACAAATAATCATATTGGGTTCATGCATTAAAGGCACTTAATACTAATTTAGTAATATTAACTTATTTTCATCTTGCTATGAGCCATGGGGTCCTACATGAACACAACATTTTCTGTCGCAGTCACGTGTTTGGTTAATTATGTCTGTGCTGCTCTGTTTGGGCAGAAAAAACATCATGTCACGCATCTCCAGACGCCAAAAAACAATACATTTTAATGTAAGATTGATGACAGTTGTGAGGTTGTTATATTATGTTGTCAATCAAATTTGATCAAACCATATTAGCCACTCCACTAGATGAAGCAGATTCACTTTCTTTCTAGGTTTAAACTCTTAATTAATAAAAACTATGTTTTTCCAAACTTAAAGGTCATGTATTTTTCTGTGATGAGTGTGCATGTCTATGTTTGTCTTTTTCAGAGATGTGAAGCCAGACAATATCCTGTTGGATGAGCAAGGTAAGGATGTGAACTGTTGGCAGCAGGTCTCCTCTGATAGTAAAGTCCACAAACTGGATGAAACTGGATGTCCAGTTGAAATCATGAGAGAGCTTGACTAAAGCAAAGGGTTGCAGAGTCTGGAATGTGGCAGTAATGCTCTGGATGACGTCACACGCGTTTGCGTTGAGTTAAGAGGGGGGTTGGGGGTGGACAACAACAAAGATGGTGTGTGAGAACTCCTGCTTATGTAGTATGGATGT
>NW_019444034.1:0-1877 GCF_002814215.2 Seriola lalandi dorsalis
ATAAGTTTTTGTTTTCATGCAAAATGTATGTGAAACCTGTGAAGCTTAAAGTCCCGCCCTCTTTGTTTCAGAGTGTACAACCAGATGCAGCTTCTCCCATGCATGTGAGTACTGGTTACATCTTTATATGCTAAAATATTCTCAAAACTTAATCCAAAACAAGGCATTTCTCATGTGAGTTTTTCGACTGCGTCTTTTTGTCTGTTATTTGAAAGGGCCACAACTGGATCATTGTGTACAGTCGGCCGGTCTACTTCTGCTTGTGCTGTGTGATGATCTGGATCTTTGACCTATCTGGGCGCTCTGGAAGCCTGCAACCCTTCTCCCTCTATGGTGTCACCTTCTTCTCTGCACACTTCCTGCTTTGTGTCAGGGATATGCTCATTGGTTAGTTTTTATACATGGCTCCTTACATCAGCATTGTACCAGGTTTTCAGGTCACCACTCACACTAAGCACCTGTCAACATATTTTTATATTGGAGTAGTAATATAGTTAGAGAATAGCTATAAATCACTGCATTGTGTATTGGCTTGATTAATGGTTTTAAACTTGGAGAGTTTTAGCAGATAGAAAATTCTAATGTTTCACAAAATTTAGAAATGTTCAGTTGTTGTGGTTGTGGGTGTATGTCCACCATTCAATTCTTTCCTCACATTTTTTTTAAATATTTTTTTCTCTTTTGTCCAACAGTGTTTGCCTTGTGTTTCCCAGTCATTTTCCTGTTTGGGTTGCTACCTCAGGTCAATACGTTTGTGATGTGTCTGCTGGAGCAGATTGACATGCACATTTTTGGTGGAACTGGTAAGAACATGTCAATGCAAACAGTCTGGTAGTTTAAACACTGCACATCATTGAGGACTTGTGTTTAGGTTCTCCCTGATTTTCTCTCCGTGTCTCTTTCCTCAGCCACTACCAGCCCCCTCTCATCTCTGTTCAGCCTTATACGCAGCGTGTTGGTGGCTGCTCTGCTGTACGGATTTTGCCTCGGTGCTATCAACGTAAGTGGAACAGAGACACTGGACATTAAAGAAGGGGTGCTTTGGGGTTTCTTTTTATGAGCTTCTGATCAGAGTCAGAAATGATATGGACTGCCCTCAATTTGATATTGTTTTGTTTTGTTGCTTTCATCAGGCACCGTGGGGGGATGCCCATGTGCCAGTACTGTTCTCCGTGTTCTGTGGCCTCCTCCTGGCCTTATCCTACCACCTCAGCCGCCAAAGCAGTGATCCTACCATCCTGTGGTTAGTATAGTGACTGACATTGTCAATCGTGGTCTTAGAAGTTATTGAAGATGAATGCTCTCTGTGTGTGTGTGTGTGTGTGTGTGTGTGTGTGTGTGTGCGTGCGCGTGCGTGCGTGTCTGTCTGCTGTCTACATAGGCTGTGCAACATGTTGTGTTTTACTCAAGCTTTACTCATTTAACTATGACTTCAAGTCTGTTTTCTTCCGTTTTACATGCATAACTAAAGAGACTGTTTTGGATTCAGAGCACCGACAAAACACAAGTGGCCTACACACAGAAGTGTGCCTTAATGCATCAAGTGTATTGACATTGATGGAAGACTGATGCTGCTGCTGCTGCTGTGCTACTGATATACTGCTTTCATTATGCTGCCTGTGATGTCAGTCCTTAACTTTTTGCTTTAGTTCTCATGGTTCTTTTTGTGCGGGTTTTTTTTGGGGGGGATTTTTTTGCCACTTACATCAGGTCACTCGTCCGGTCTAAATTATTCCCTGAGCTGGAGAACCGAACACCAGAAGAACCCCCTGTGGAGATCAAGGACCCTCTTCCTGAGAAGCTGCGTAACTCTGTGGTAAAGATCACCCTTCACTTGCCTGTGCAGACTGACAATTTCACTTTGATTTCATAGTGTC
>NW_019444035.1:0-2830 GCF_002814215.2 Seriola lalandi dorsalis
TTGAAGGCAACATTTGAGGTACATTTTCCTGGCATGGCTTAGACCCACTGAACCAATTAGATGGCGAGGTAAAGGCCAATAAACACAAAGCAATCATGAGTGATCGCGATCATTGTATGAGAATTGATGAGGCTGATCGCAGCCCAAAACAGCTCTCACAGGAGTTTCTGTGGCAGCATCTGCAACAGCTTTTTCCACTGCCATCAACAAAACACCAAACCATCACATCTCCTGTAGAATTACTTCAACAAACTTCCAGACACTTGTAGAATCAAAGCCAAGAAGCTGTTCTTGGTGGCTCGTGGTTTACAACTTTTTCTTAGGGGTTTGATTTATTTTGGCAGGAACACGTAGGTTTTGCCCGGCCCTCGGTCTTCATTTTCTTTAATCATAGTTAGAGAATCACAAGACAAAAGTTTATTCACTTGTCTAACCGTGAACTTCAGCCACAAAATCAATTTGCACAGCTCTGCCTTTCTCCAATAATACAATTAGTTTTGTTTCTGCTCTGACCTCCTTCTACAATGTAGACCTTTTAATGGCCGCAACAAAAGTTCACTTTCTGCCTTCTGAAACTGCCTGTGAAGAGCAGGGTGATCCATGACCCGCCTTTAAGTACAATTTCCTGTAGAAAAAGAATCCCCTAATTTCTTCTAACTCTGCCATTAGCTACCATAAGCATGACCGGCCTGTTACCTTTTGTTTGGGCTCCCTTGAAACCACTATCTATTAGGTGGCTCAAATCAAATCCCTGCAGCCTGAGTTTAATAAGAGAATATTTTTGCTCCTATATTTTAACCTTGTTATCCAATATCCTGTCTTTTTAGTCCTCAGTGTGTTTCCAGCACACAGAGCGACTCTGCTAGAGAGTGTGCGTCAGTTCACAACAGAGATCTGACGTCCTGCCTCTCGGAGCACAAAAGTTCACGCACGGACTAACAGCTCTGTGATATTCTGCTACTCTGGCAGCGGATTAGTCAATGTAACATACAGGAAGTTTAACAAATTACTATACTGACTGGGCCGACTGTTATTTTTAGTTTTACTCTACCTGAGCAATGGCTAGATGTTCCCTGGGCTGCTTAATATGAGACTCAGTATGAGGCTATTCAACTATGTTTGGATAATTTTACTGGAAATTGCACATTTAGTGTTTTGCATAATTATTTAAACCTGGGCAGAAATAATTTTGAAACTTTTCTGAGTTAACTCATCGTTACTCAGAGACATGAAATCTCTTTTGTAGCTGACAGACACCTGATTACTGTAATGGGAACTGCATTTGTCGACATAATGTGCCTCCCGGGTGAAAACTTTGTAATTTCGCGAAGGTCATTTTTGAGGAAACGGAAGAAATGCAGCCATATTTTAACATTGATGGCAATGGATTTTTTTTGCACGTTGAACTCCAGAAGTGTTCTCAGTTCATAGTGAAGCATGTAATTTTACAATGACAGAAAAAGATGAAAAAATGTCAAAACTAAAGTTACTTAAGTGAAGCTCTCTAAAGCAGGAGGCAGTAACGGAGGGGGAGCACAGTACTGTACATCTAACATTGCCGACATAATGGTCATGTTACCGTCTCATTTACTGTACTTCCCCATCCCGGGAAAGCTCTACCTCATATCTGCACTGCCTCTGAGGCTGTTTTGGAGACTTTTAAAGCGGAGGAAACTAGAAACAAAGCACGGTCCGAGGACACGGAGTGCAATCTTGAAATGGAAAACTGAAATGGGGAAAGGGTCTCTAGCTGAAATGTTATTTGGATGATAGCCTGCATAAGAAAGGAACTGTGTTTGGTTTCTCATTGAGAGTCACCAGCAGGGCTCATTGTGATAAGAAAATAAGTCTAATGTTACCTGATCTGGTATAATGTGGACCAATTACCACTCCATTGCACTTCATTACAGGACTGTAATAGGGCCGGGGGTCAGTGCTTGAGATGGAGTGGCAGAGGAAAATTGAGTCGTCATTGATAATATGATAAAAACTGACAGTGAGAGGCCCCTCCAACAAATTATTGAAATTTACAGTTGATAGGGAAACACTATAACCTCATTTGGTAAGCAGCTGGCAAGCAGTTGTACAAAGCAGGTCCTCTAACACAATGAAAGGCTTATGGAGAGAGGGAAATCCAAAACTATCACAGAATAGTTTTAGACTCCCGCTCACTGGCTTCTGGCACTCAGTGTGCATGTATTCGGTTTTTAGAAATATCTAAAGTCACACAAGTGACTCCAGAGGACAGGATTTTTCTCTGGAGCAGGTGGATTGAGGAGACACAGCAGAACCCCTCATTATATGTGGCAACAATAATATGCTGACAAAAAAATTTGCTTGAACAAACAAATGAAGTCTGACTAAGGTTATTCTCATTCCTAGTGTCTCTCCAGAGTTAAACAGAGAAGTGCAGAGGCTAACAAAATATAAAATCTCACACTTTCTGGAAACCACGGTGCTGCTGGAAAAAGGGTATGGCAACCATTTGTTTGCCTCAGTTAAAGTGCCTCCATTTGAGGCCCCTTGAATAAATAAATCAAATAAACTACCGTCAGACATACATTTTCAATCCATCAAGGTAATCAGATTCTGTTTACCTGAATGGGAACTATTCTAAAATGTTATTAAAAACTTAAATGGAGTTTAGGCGTGGAATAACTAGGCAGAGGAAATGATGAGCAAACAGCAGGATAAGATTCCAATTACTATTAAACAAGCATTGCATTGACTAGTAAAGAGGAAAATAGCTTTGACATTTTCCACAGCCGGAGCTCCCACCTGACAGGCTTTGTCGTATGAGAGCAGGGCAAATTCAATTCATAGGCTTTTA
>NW_019444036.1:0-12865 GCF_002814215.2 Seriola lalandi dorsalis
TGCTGCTCTGTCCAGCGAGGCGTTCAGTGGGAAGCTCATATTCCAGGTATGCATGGTGCATGTAGAACAGGCAGCTACAGTAGCGAGGCTTTGTTAATGTCTGTCCTGGCAAGTTTTATCACCCATAACTTTATGAGTCTGACAAGCAGAGGGCCATCTGCAGCCAACGCTAAACCTATTTCACTGATTTGATGAATAGTCAGCAAACATTTCTTGGTCATGTTACCCAAAGGAGGGAGACATTAACTCTGGGTAAAATAAGACAGGCCTTTTTTTCTTTTCTTTTTTTTAATCTGCTTGGTGCACTACATGTGTTAAACCCTAGGACAGACACACAAGAAGGCAACACACAATGATCAGATAACAGACACAAACAGAGCAAGCAACACATGCAGACAAACAAATTTACTTCTCACACAGAACAGCTGTACCTGTGATGACGTGTACATCAGGCTCACATGGTCTGTGGCTAAAAATACAAGGAGGAGATTGTCAGGGTTCACGCCAAAGTGATAAAGAACTGGCAAGAATAAGCAGACGGAGGAAAAGGAGGAGGAAGAAAATAGAGGTTTTGCTTATTTTTTTTTTTTTTTTTAGCTCCATGTTGCCAGGGATAAAACATACTATATCTCTAGTGTTATATCCTCACTGCCCGGTCCATAGACTCAGCAACAGCAATCTAATATCCCTCCCCCAAACCGTTTACTCGCAAATACTACATTTAAGTTAAAAAGAGAAATGGACATAGGGACACGTATGCACATACATACACACACAAAGACAGAACAAGGACCCAGTTCTAACCTTACAACAACCAGTGCAATGTGCTAGGTCACAGTTACAAGGACAATGATTGTGTACCCAAGGACACTTGGTATTTTTGTTTGAAATTATTATGTGGAAAACAAGTGAGTGAAGTGTAATGGTAATGTGAAGGTGAGGTGATCAGTAATTATCTTCTGATTAGAAGTAATTATCTTCCCAGACAGACACCAGAATAGCTGCTGCAATGCTGTAGCTAATTGGGATCCAACTAAACGGATCATCTCATACCTTTTAAACAGGTGTAGTACATGGCAAAAGTCAGACCAGCTTCTGTGCTTTAGTGCGAGACACTAAAAATAAACCACATTAAGTTGACATTAAGTCACAAACGCAAAGTGCAAAAAGAGTGGAAACATGTTTATGCTGACGACACTCGGCTATACATGCCGTTAAAACCCACAGATCCTAACAGCCTGGCTAATCCCTCATCTCACCTCTCTGATATTACATCCTTTATGTCACATAATTTCCTTAAATTTAAGAATGATAAGTCTGAGGTCATTGTGTTTGCTCCTCTTAACTCCATCAGCCCTGTAAGAGCTAACCTTGGTGGTTTGTCAAATAATATCAAGCAGGGTGCAAAGAAGGCGTAATCTTCTACACTAACCAAACCTCTGTTTTGATGAACAAATCCAAAATGTTGTTAGTCCTGTTTCTACTTCTTCCTGCTTAATCTCTAAAATTAGGTCCTTCTTATCAACTGCTGATCAGCACATACTTTTATCTCTTCTCAGCTTGTGTATTGTCATGCACGTTACTCTGGAATCAGCCAGGGCTCCCTCCACCGTCTCCAGTTGGTTCAAAATGCTGCAGCTATTCTTATTGCCGGGACAGAGCGGCATGATCACATCACCCCTGTCCTTGCTTCTTTATTGGCTCCCTGTTAGATTTAGAATTGATTTCAAAATTTTACTAGTCATAAATGACCTTGCTTCAAAATACCTGTGTGATTTATTGACCTGGTTTATGCACTCTCGACCAGTGAGATCTACTGATGGATCCTTGCCGGTTACTCCCAGGTCACAGCTTGTCACAAAAGGGGACCAGGCTTTTGCTATTGGTGCCCGACCCTATGGAATCCCTAAAACTTTTTGTTTTTGTGGAAGCATTCTGAAATGTTTGACATATCTTGTTAGTTATACTGATTATTCCTGTTTATTTGATCTTCTGTTATTTCATTTGTAAAGTACTTAGTAACTATGTTAGGAAAAGTTCTACATAAATAGAGTTTATTATTCTATTATTATTAATATTATTATAGAAATACCACATACAAACACAGTGAGGTTGATGTACCCAAATCACACCACACACTATAGTCTTCCAAATTTGCAAAAAAAAAAAAAAATGCTAATCAATCTGTGTGTCAACAGTTGATGCCACACATTTTTAACAACAAGATGACATAATTTAAAAGAGCTTCAGTCAAACCTTAAAGAGTGAAAAACAATGTAGAAAACATGATGTAACTGTGGCATTTATATTTGTCTCATATATGAATTTGAGGAATGTAACAGTTGCCTCATTGCTCGACAGAGGTCTGATGTTTTTGTCTGCCACTTTCATCTCCTCCGTGGACCTGGAGCTTTAGTGAATGTTAAGGTCACAGGCGTCATGTTCATCACGATTCATTTGCTAAGCTTCAGCCAAGCATTAAACTTTTTTTTTTTTCTGATATTTAGAGATTTTTGGGGGGAATTTGCAACATTTGGTTGTATTGGATGTAAATAGAGCAAAGTAATGGGCCAAGAACAGGGCCTTTTGGTACACCTTAGCACACAATGCAATGATAACTAAACAGCAATGTGGTAAAACAGATAAATATTGCACCAGTTTAGAGAAAATGTTCAAATAAACTCAGAACGCAATTAATGTATAACTTGAAATTCAATTAAAGTGATTAAAATGGTAAATCTATAAAATTATCTTTAGTGCTAGACATTATTTTTATCCTAAGTTCCATTTTGTGTAAGTGATGCTCTTCTCTTCTTCTGTTACCACTGCCACAAATACAAAACAGTCAGAACCACAAATGTATGATATTTTACCCATTGTATTTTCTTAATAAAACAAAATTAAGGAGTAAGGACTGTATTATGATACTACATCATCTGGATACAAACATATGAAGAGGGGGTTGGACAAAGCCGACATTTTTAAACTGATGATTTTTTTACTTGACGAAAATCAGATCTTTCAAATCTGTTTCATACCAATAACATATATTCTCTGCTGCGGACCCACAGGGGCTGTACCTACCATCCACACAACACACTGCGCATACAAATCCACCCTCACACACCAGCTGTGTCTGATGCAATCGACTGAAATCAACTATCCTCACACTTCACTCGAGGAACCTCAACAGGTCAGGATATTGGAAGAAGAAGAAGGAACTGCATTTTGCAGGACGTAGGTACTGTACAGTATCATGAAATATTCATTTGCAGGATCCGATAAAGAACTGTCTGTTCCTTTTTTGCTAAGACGCATAAAAGTTTCAAAATATTGAGGAGTCTGTGCATCTCCAGACTCCTGAGCTATTCAGCTTTTTTTTTGCAGGGATTAACTATTCAGGTTGTGATACAATATAAAAGATAAATGATGAAAGAAGATAAGACAGAAGAACAACAAAGCAAACCCAGTAAATTTAAGATGACCATTAATGACTGAATTGAATATCCATCTGTCAGTCAATTTTCCTCTCTTATTGTGGGCTCAGATTACACAGTTTCACCATAAATTATCCCCAATTTATGCCTTCTACAATAAGACAAGAAAATCTGTACTGGTACTTGTAAAGCTAACTCTCCCCAAAGTGCCAGTTCAGTTATCATCTGGACTTTTACAACAGCACTTTATGTAGAACCACCATAAGAGACAAGTTTATAAGGGTAAGGATAGGAGAGGATTTGTTGGACATCTGAAATGTAGGAAAGGTCATGTCTACATATGATTGTTTACAGGTCTTCTTCTAAGGATGTTATTGCTGTATGGTCAAAGAGAAGAGTTGGAGTGAAAAGGAGAGGAAAAACATTATAAACCTTCTTCTTATTTGTGTTTTCCTGTTTCAAACTAGCAGAGATCAGACCAGTTTGCTGGGATGCAAGGAAGGTCTATTTAACTTTCAGTACAGTAGGAAAGATTGTAACCTCCATCTGTGTGGGGATACTGGGTTTCAAACTGAGCTCAGATCAGGGTCTACTGTCAAAACATCTGCCGAGCACTTTAACCACACTCAAGTCCCCTGATGGTGTTTAAGTGTCCTGTTAGTATGAGTTTGGTCACTTCTCATTGCTTCTCCGAGTTCAGCCGTTTGGTGGCCTTGAATCCACACACACAGCTGTATGAAATCAAAACCAGAGATAAACAATGGAAACATACAGAGAGAAAAAATAGCCAATTTTGTGCAGGAAGTCTTATGTTTTGCAGAACAAAGAATGTCATTTTGTTTAAGTTGTCACATGGCCTCAACACGTGAACGCTCTCTGCTGAAAACATGTCAATATTAAAATCTCAGCATCAATGTCAAAAAATACTCTTTAAGGCATCTGGAATAGAAAAATTCCATTAAAGATGTGGCCATTTTTGTTTTTCTTGTTTATTAAGCTATAAATACAGTGCTAGATCAGCTGTGGATGAAATGCCTTGCTCATATAAGAGCAGATATTGTGGATGAAGAAGAGCACATTAATCAACCACACCTATAAGTAAGGTTCAAGGGCACTGTGGCAGTGGTTGCATAGGGAAGGTTCTGCTCTTGTGCCACCCATTTACAAAATACCAACACACCTTGAAAGTGTTAGAATTTGTATGTAACCCTGTCAACAGAAACCGTGCTTCACATCCAAAAAAAACATCTGTGTTTAAGCTTAGGCAACACAAGCACTTTAAGATTAGGGAAACATGGTGGCTTTGTTTAGATGTAAATAAACATGGTGTGTCTGAATTTAAATGTTTTCTGTATTAAACCAAACCATGAGCTTTCCCTAACCTTAAGCAAGTGCAGTGAGTGCCTCAACATAACCATAAAAAAGTTTAATAATGCAAGGTTGGACATTTTCATTGCCTGTGAACATTTTACTGATATGTTCAGTATCAACATATTTGCAACTTACCAAATGCATAAATCAACAACATATCTTCATTATGTTAATAGAAAATGTAAACATATATTTGCTTGGTGCGTTTAGTTATAATTTCTCAGAGAGAGTTGCTGCGTGTGTTCTCTAAATTTGGTTCCAATTGGACTGTTTAAGTATTATGGCAATTTATGTAAAACAAGCCATTCTTACAAGAATTTGGCAACCAATTATAGAAACATACATAGAAACATAGAAACAAAATCTACTCTGTTCATTTGGTCAAACTTAGTAGATTTTTTGATATCCTTTGAGGCAAACAAACAGACAAATAGGACTGAAAACATAATATCCTTGAAGAGATAATGATGTTTTGTTAAAAAAAATGATTTTCTGAGTTTGCCTCAGTAATTGAATAAGAATTACATAATGCAGTGAAATCAACATGTCTTTGTTTCATCCTCTGCAGTGTAGGCCTTTTTCATACCAGACATTTTGTCATCGTAGGAAAGAGACAGGTGATACCAATAGCATTAAAGATGGCTCTGTCCTATTCAAGTGTCTCAGTGAGCCATGACGGTGTGACCCTCCCTGAAACGGAAGCAGCTGAATGGAATTCAGCCTTCATTAATTTTATTACTGACACCTGTGACTTTCGTAATGTGACATGTCATAATGTTTTCTGAGAAGAGGACTATTAAGTTCATCTCAGTTACTTTTATATTTTGCATATTATTTTAAATGATTTTTGTCTGGTCAGAGTAAATATTCAAACAGTGTAGCAAGATGTAGACAGACGAGAGAGCATAAATCATTCACGTTTCACTTTCACTCAAAACGTAAACAAGCCACTTCTCTAAACTTTCAGCTACTTCCACCCCCAAGGGTGCAGGGCAGGTTGGAGGTTGGAGGAAGTGTCGCTGCATGAACATGTCTCTGTCTAATGCAAACTGTCACAACTGTCCACTGGGAGAACACAGAGAGTAACACAATGTGAGTCTTCATCTGGGGTTGCAACAAAGTGGCCTGTGGCCATGCTCAGCTAAATACCACTGTTACATAATAAATAAATACACTCACACACACAAACACACACACCACACACCAACAGCCATACAGTGTTTTTTCCATAACAACTCTGATATATACTGTACATACACATTGCTTCACATAAAAACAAAAACATATGTATGTAAACATCCATGTGTGTGCGGAGAGATAAAAGCAAGCACACGACAAAGACACACATGTATGCTCATATATGCATACATACAGTCATACTGTATTTTTGTGCACACACTACATGCACCTTCTTCCTCTTGTTCAAAATAAATCATCAGCCCCATAAAAGGATTTCCCTTTTACTTTTAAACATCACTAACTTTAAACTTTAGCGTTGTCATTTCTAACTAAATCTGATCTGTTTAAAAATAATATGAGCACACTGAGGCCTGTTTGAGCATGTGGTTTATATCTCCTCTGGCACATAACATAAACCAGTCGTAGAAACAGGGACATGATCCATAAAGTTTTCACCACTTTTAGCTCCCACTGTCACTAGCTGAAGCTGTTATTTTATAAAGAAATAAACATCACACATACCCAGACACACAGGCTAACAGTTTCAATAGAGTGTTGCAGACCAGGATGAGCAGAATCCATACGCATTTTATTATTCAACTCATAGTAAGGGAATATCAAATGTAAAAACACTGACAATTTGAACAATATGCTGGTATGTTCTATGTGAATTTAATCAATTGTCCGATTTGTTGAAACAAAGCCCAGCAGCATTTCCCCCAAATCTCTTTTGTCAATGCAAAATAGTTGCATATAGACATCATTTGTTGGAGCGTGAGTAAATTCAGATTAAGGGTTGTGATATCTTCTAGAGCCTTCTCCTGAGATTTCTGTTTTGAAGTGGTTTTTGAAAAGAAATTTTATGATGAGCTTTTTTATTGATCTGTTCACTTCCTGCTGTGCCCAAAAACATGTCCAAGGAAACCCTGTTGTGCACACAGCCAACACCTCCTAGAAGCTGGCAAAACAAAACAAACACACCAAAAATATACCAAACCCTCTGAAGTTAATCTGTGGTTACAGCGAGGTTTGAATTCAACACATCAGCTGAAAAAAAACATCAACATCAGCATGTTATATGAGCAATCTATGATGCTCAGCTCATTCTGAGTTATGTTGTGATGAAGTATTACAGACAGCATGAATGAAAGACTTTTTCAACTTTAGAAGAAGTGAGAGCTGCGCTTAATGTGCTGTGATTGCACTTTTGCTTTTCACGATATTGTCCCAGAAGACTCTGCATTATTTTTCGCATCTTCTGATGAATTTCTCTTTGAATAATGAGTGAATGGTGAGAAATCTGATGTCTGAGCATTTGGATTATGCTGCAAAAAAAAAAAAAAAAAGCATCCTTATATGAAGAAGATGAAGAACAATCTGGCGGTTTGGAGAAAGATCACTATTTGTAATTTGCACATAAAAATTACCCTAACTACTAGATAGTTTTCAAATGAATGTAACTGATGTGAAACTGAAAAGCTATTTTGAAAGAAAATGTGATTGTAGAGTATCCCCTAGTCTCCACTTATAAATTGCAGGCATTCAGCAGTGGTAGAATCACTTAGAGTGTCCCTGTTTCTATTCTGGATTTAAATCAGAGCACCTCGTTAGTCAGACACAGTCGGGGTACCCTATCTTTAGATGTACACGCTCCTATGCTCTGAATGCTGCAGGAGAAAATCATTCATGACTCCTATAAATACCTGAAGCTGGAGCATATGTGTCCCCACAGAGACAGGTGTGGGTTGGTGGTTTAAATTCAGATCCTTATTATAATAGCCCAGTTTGTTCACGAGACTACCTTCCCACTGTGTGATCCACGCACGTGATATTTAAGAGAGAAAGGTGAGGCAGGAAAAGGGCAACATGTCCTCTCCATGGGAACATACACACACATACACACATTCATATACTGTACAATTCACGTGCGCACAGGCACGTGCATCATGTGATAGGTGCCTCAAGATCTGGTCTGGGAGGGAGGAAGAAGAATTAAGGAAGCTCATGTCATGTATTTTCTACACATTGCTGATTTTCCCATTCACAAAAGCTGCTACTCATAATACAGCATTTTAATCCACAACACCACTGACAAATAATATCAGCAGTGAAATGGTGGCTATGACATTCAGATGCAAGGTGGAAAACAACCAATACTTTGTTATATGTTGAGAAAAATACTGATTTATTTCTTTTCTGAAAATACCTCTATTACATTCCACCTTCCACTGCTTACAACTAGCAGAAACAGCACAGGGTTGTAACCATCCAAAAGCTGAGCAGCCTGCCTCATTTCTGTTTCTAAAAGATAACTTCCTGTGTGGTTAAACAGTAAAAGTGCCTCTTAAATTTTAGGAAACCACCAGCCAGCATTGGGACAGTCACTTCCTGTACCAGGAGAGGTGGAGAGGATGGCTGATATATCCCAGCCATGTTGTAGAACACAGTGTTAGGAAACAATGAAATATATATTCTTAGTCAGAAACACCTGCGCTCCATTTGGAAAACACTGTTAATAAAGATAGCTAATATGAGTGTGGTGATGTGGCCACAAGCTGGGTTGGAAGAGACCCCCAGAATACTGAGGGAGAACAACAACAACAGAGAGAGGAAACATCTGCAGAGTGGCTCAGCGGCACATAGCGGAACTTCCGCACATGGAGCATGACTCATAATAAAAGTTTTTTTCCAGCTTAAAGACTGAACAGCTAATGAAATGAATGCTTACAAAATGTTATATAATGTATATTTGTGCAAAAAAAAAATGCACTGCAAAATCCAGCTGTTTCCTCTTTCAACAAGTGCCAAGCACCTTAAGAAGATTGTAAAAATAAAGTCAGTACATTTTTCAATGAGAAGTCTCAGTAGCTGATCTCGCATCATAATACTGGTTAAACAGATTTATTGATTTTACATTTTTAATTTTAATAGAAAATTGACAAGTGACACAGTCAATAATGAATTGGTCTGTTTTCTGAAGCTACTGCATCTTACAATCTTCATTTATGAAACATTTCTACAGCTATATTCCATTCACAGAAGTTCATTCTGAAATGAAAATGTATAAATTGTGCGTTGCAAATTATGCATCAGTTAACTTCCCAATGTTTATTTTTAGACTGAAACTTGATTGCCTATGTCTATTATGTCTACTTTGCCATCAAAAAAGAAATATAGAATAAATCCGAAATATATATAAATCATAAACATCATATTAATTAAAATATCAATAAATGCATAGGATATTGAATTTTTAAAGTCCTCATGTAATATTTCCATGCCGCCTGCATGACAAATGATGACGAATAATAACACATTCTCCACTATATTGAGCTCTGCTTTTTGTGTCCAAGTATACACAGTAGTAGTCTACACATTAGACACAAATTAATCAGCTGCCTTCAAGTGTTGCTGTCCACTAAAACAAATGTATTATTGCTTCACTAAACCGTACAAACGTAGAAATATTTTAAAATGTAGCAACAAAGTTCATGATTGAATTACAAAATGCGTATGTCTGTCACTATCAAGCGTCATAAGCGTCCTTTTTTTTTCACTACTGTGTGACCAGTCTGAGCCAGAAAACAGACGTCAAGAAACAGGTCATTCTTGGGTTAACTACTATGTCTGTTGAATTAAAGTCATGCTGCCCCCAATTACCAGCACTGTTCATATTCTGACTATAGTTTGGCCTTGGTGTGAGTGCTGAGGGGGATGAACGTCGCCCTCGAGGTTAAATCTGATTGAATTTATGGCACACAAGGGACAACACGAATCACTGAGTGTTTACATCCAGTGAGCATCTCAGCCTCAATACAATGAAGTGAAATAATAAAAACTGCCAGGAAATAATGACACAGCCACATTGAACATGGTGTATCACATTTGGTGCATCATCACAGAGGAACTGCCTTTTTACAGCACAAACATGAGACAGCTTTTGATATAACTACACTCATCACCAGTAATCTTTTCTGTGTAGAAAGAACATCTAATGTACAAATAATCCTATTGCGTATTGATAAAGAGTAAGTATGTGACTGGGTTACTGAGTGGGCTTCTGCCATCACAGATGTTCAGATGATTAAGGAAGATTAATAATCACACACTGACACATATTTCTCACTCCAGACATTTTATCTATTATTTTTTTCCATTTCCAATTTTTCCAAATATTTTCCATTTACAATTCATCTGGTTAATAAATGTCATAAGAATCACCACAAAAGTAGGTCAGCATCGAGAACGGATGTATTTGTTTACACTTTGCTCTATATCGGTTCAGAAATCTTATTTATGGTGGACCCTTCATAAATTGCATTTTCTTTGTAAATACCAATTAGGCTCAAGATGAAAATAATAGCTACCTAAACACACCAAAACATCAAATCAACAGAAAAGAGGAACAGGGAAAAATAATTAGTCTACTTTCTCTAATTTGAACATCTGTTTTTGCTGTTTACTTTAGTAACACTGGAAGCTGATAGAATTATATTCGTGTCTCTGGACTACATCTTTCACTGCACTTCTTGCCTGATCTAATCTATTCACCCACTGTTCCCATTCAACATCCCTCCATCCTGTGACCTACCTTCGCCATTCAGAGAATAAGGATCACACGTGAGTACAGCATCATGTCACACCTACGTCCTCTTTCTGCAGCCACTGTGAGGAAAACACAACATGGTTTGCGACAGGAAGAGCTCTGACCTTTGTTTCCACTCTTAATTGCTACACATCTGCACATCAGCAAAGGCTTGGTGGTATATTGGGGAAAAAGACAATGATGGTACTGATGAATGGAGGTCTTCATTTCAAATCAACATTGTAGCAATTCAGTCACAAAAATAATGTGACGATACAGAGAGGACAAATTATCTGCTTACGACTTTTTTTTCTTGTAGTTAAAAAACCTTCTACAAAATGTGACATCTATTCACTATAAACCAACAGAAATTGAAATAATTTATATTAAAAACCGTAATCTACTTAATTTTGATGCCAATTTAGCGATTTTTTTGTGTTTTCTTGATTACACCCAATTTTACCAGAGCTACCAAGTATAAATGAAGCCTGCGTCACATTTCAGTCGGCTACAGTCACACATTGCGCTGCTGAAATTTAAATCAAACTTACCCTTAACAATGATGCGGTTCATGTGAATTGTTCGCAATCTTCAGCTTAGCTTGATTTAGCTCTTCAGTAAAGTTGTACTAAACACTCACCACCCTGCTGTTCACGTACATTATCGTTTCCTAATAAGCTTGACCTAGCTGAAAGTCAGATAATGTTGTATCGGGACGGCTATGTGGAGGAATATTTGTCTTTACCTGGTTCCCCCGGTGCCTCTTGCTAGCTTGCAGTGAAGCTTGTCGTAACTATCTTCCATCAGCGGTCGGCCGTCTGTTCAAGCCGGAGGCGGAGCGAGTTTCACGGTTACCTCTCCACTGAGTCGGCGGGCCTACTGCTTCACTTCAGCCAGGTGAGCTCACTATTTTCTGTTAGTGCTAACACTAATGTGTGAATGTCTTGGCGCTGTGGGGTTGTTGGTTTTCTTGTGGTCTGTGTTCCCATTTCTGCTGGTTGCTAACTTTACTTGGCCTCTGTTGGCTGTTCATTTTGCTGTTATGTAGCCAGCTAAAGTGCAATATCTGCTTTGTAATTAATTTTTTCTTGTACTTACGGCTGATATTTTTTCTTATGGCTGTTAATTTTGTGGAGAACTTGAATGTTCATTTGTGAGTTACTTATTTCCTCGAGGTTGGGGTTGCTGCCTTTTTGCTTTGGTTGTCTCAGGGCAAGCTGCTCTCTTGCAGAGAGAAATGTGAAATACAAATCCTCACTCTTCTGACCGGGCAGATAAACAAGACTTGGTCAAAACCTACTAAATGTCTGGACTGTGTATGGCCAATGTGCAAAATTGAGGCTATTGTTGAAAACTGTTTTGGAGTCAGTCAGTCACAGACATTGACATTTCTAAGGCTGGCCTCACTGTTGCAGTCTAGCCAAATATTCAGTTCACTACTTGGAAAAGAAATATATTTTTAAGTTTTTAAGTTAATAATTACCTGTTGCATAGCTGACGTGTCTTAACATTTGGATTGCTTGGTTTATTTTGTGCTTCCAAATGCACTAAATTGTTTAGTTTAGTTGTCAGTTTAGTTCGTTTTATTCCAGTGTCATATATATTTATGTGGAAGAAAAATTAATAGGACACTGAAAAGAACTGCTTCATATCTACAGTTCATCCTGATAAACACCTTTTGGTGGAGGTGCTGTGTTTGAGAATGGCTTTGGGGGAGTTGGTACCATCAGCCCTCTCACTGTACTGTAGATTACACATAACATCTCAGGCTCTGTATCAAATGTGGTTTTGTATAGGGGGCATTTATTGTCGTCACTTCCCAATCTCTGCTGCACTCAGCAGGAAATGATGAGCTCAGATATCTTGATGCCAAATATCAAGTCTGTACAGAGTCTGTATTCTTTTTTCACGTGAGCTGGCTGACTTAAATAGTGATTGGGATAGAAACCCTCATAAAGTATTTCCGAGTAGGACTCTTCTAGTGATGATCATTTCCTCTCCTCAAGAGGAGCATTGTGTCACTTTGATTCCAGGGAGTGATAATTTCCCATCAGGTTATAAAGGTCAGTTTGGTAGTACCATACCATATATTTGAAATCTGACCGGCTTACAGATATGATGGTAAGCTCCATTGCTCTATAGTAATGTCTCAATACCATTCAAGCTGAATCAAATCGTAAATCAATTGAGAATTTGACCAACATAAAATTAATCAGCAACTATTTTGATATTTGATTATTTGTTTGTGTCAATTGTGAGGTGATGCTTTTCTTTGTCATATGCGATAGGAAAC
>NW_019444037.1:0-2827 GCF_002814215.2 Seriola lalandi dorsalis
AAAAAAAAAAAAAAAGTTAGATCGAGAACCCAAGTACAAGAAGAGAGCAGATCCAGTTGACAAGCCCTGGAAAGTTGTCAAAACACTAAGTTAAGTAAAGTAATGTTGCATTCAGTCCATGCACACTGAACCAAGGGAAATCTGATTCGGTCCACTGCTGAGATTGATCCAGAGCCTGAGTTTGCTCTCCTCCAGACAACACTGAAATTCTTCTCCAGCTTATAGACTGGGACCGAGGCTAGAATCACCTCCCCCAAGCCCTGGAATCTCTGTACTCCCAAAGCAACGCCTCTGTCCTAATTGGCTTTTGTGATTGGCTTGTTAGATAGCCGGGGTCCTATCCTGAAATTCCCACTCAAGTGCAGGGGGCCCACTCATTTTCACCGTGAGCTACTGAGCCCTAACAAGATGTCCGGTCCCGCAGGCAGGCCGCTGTGATCCTCCTGAGGGCAATCAGTAGACTCTCTCACCTCCTGTGTCTTACAGAGAGTGTCCCTCAGGTGATGACCGGGGCCAGGGATCAAGGAGGTTGTCGCTATAACACTCTGACTCTTAAACACAAGTTTATTCTTCAACTCCAGTCCATCCAACTAATTAAACTTGATGCTCAGGAAGAAGCCTGACTTCAGCAGTTATATGAACCTTAGTGATAATCATGGCCAGTGCTTGAGCCGCCACACAGACTCCGGAGAACCAAGTTGTGTTGTACTGTTCTGGTCACTCGTTTGGCCTTTTGGAAATGTCTATAGCTGTGCATGCAACAATGCATCCATAGAGACACGGTTAAGAATGTTATTAACAATATTGACAGAGTGGCATCTTATCTTTTTTTCTGTAATATCCTGTTTAGAATATCTTCTCCTTATTGATTGTGTAATTGACTTTTAAAATGCAATATTAGGAGGTATCTCACAGTAACAACCAGAGTGACTTTTAATGACACAAAATTGATTCACCGAGATGCCATACAGATCTTTACAGATAATGTTTTAACTGAAGAACTTTATTAAGGTAATAAATTCACCCGACACATTATTGGTCTTCTGGTGCGAGGCAGAGGATTCTGAGATAATTTGTATGGTGAGAGTATGACAGACGTCTTCTCTAGAGGGGTGATGGAAACTTGGAAGCTTTCTGCTCTGTAGGCTGTCCTTTGTACAGCATAGTTACCATGAGGAATTGTTTACAGAAGACTTGTTTCTAATTAACTTCATCTCAATAATAAAAATTTCCTTCAGTGCACAATAGTAATTTCCCTGCATTCCAGACAGCGGCGTGCGTGAACAGCGGCTGCATATTTCTAAATGGTGTTTTTCTCAAAGTTTTTTTTTGGAATGAATTAATCCAGCTACATAAGGATTGTCAGTGGCGCAAGACTAGACATGGACTTTGTGTTTATGCATCAAATGTTTTGGAAAATTGTGGCCTGTTCATAACTATGCCAATTCACTTTGTTTTTGTATTGGAAAACACTTTTGTCCTCTGAGGTAATTGCCTCAAATAGCAGGTTGTTCCGGAGGAGAGACAGATGACTACACACGAGTGATATGTGGCAAGGCTGAGGTCAATTAAGATCAGGAGTCTGGGGCTGCTGCCAAATTTCAATTTGAATTCAGGGATTTGGATTTGAATCAGTACACAAAAGAAACAGAATGGAGGGAAATCGTTTTATTGAATCTGGCTGAAATGTCGTTGAATTTCACTGAATAGTGAAATATTTCATATGGACGTCCCCGTTCTTATAAAATCTGTTCTTTAAAGACACAGACCAAACATGCAAGATAGGTAGATAGATAGATAGATAGAACTGTCTCATCTTTTCCCACTCCAGCTGCGTGTTTTAGGAGGAACTGTTGCTCATTAGCACTTCTTCCACATTGTGCAGTCTCTGGCATCACTCCCTGCTCTGTCATTGGCACACTCTCCCATCTTGTGTTTTAAATTGTAGGACGCAAAGAATGGAGCTGTGTGGGGCTTGTTTGTTAATGACACAACACCCTCATGAGTTTGTGCTGGCAGCATGCCTAGCCACCAGAACTGTGGCGCACTACACTGGAAAACTGGAAGTGAACCCACTCTCGTTTTTAACCGTGCATATTTATTTAGTCATTTACCCAGCAGTCATTAGAGCTATGTGTGCAGCATTTTTTTTTCCTGTGATCTACTCAGACTAATTATATCAAACTTGCTCTTTGGGTTTTAATTTGTTTACAATAGATGATGAAGCCTTCCCTCGGATGGCCTCGCAGATGATTGAAGTGTTGAACTGAAATACAGCTGCAGTGGGTTTAAAACCTCGACCAGGGTGTCCCACACCACCAACCCAGTTATTGTCCTTTAACTGGAATTTTGCTGCAGCTTTACAAACACTGGCGCGCACCTTGTAAAGCAGTTATGTGTTGTATGATGGCCAAAATGAATCACACTAACAGACAACAAACACAGTCCCGCTATCCTGCTATCCCACACACCTTACACGCACACAAGCACGTAAATGGATGGTGATGATGGACGTCTGAACATTTACATCATAACCAGGAACCATCAGGAAAAGGATGCCATTATGGAGAGCTTTCTCTCAAACCATTTAGCCTGCAGATTTCACTTTTGCTGTTGACTCTCTCTTTGCCTTTAAAAAAAATGTCCCCATTTCTACCTCAAATTGACTTAAAATGGAAGGAAGACATTTTCACATACTGTCTCGTCCTCGGTTTTCACAGCACTCAGACATAAAAGATGCACAGATTTCAGCTGGCTCTTGCTGAGGACTGCCATCAAGTCTATTATAAACTTAATTCAATATTTCACTTGTGAGGGGCATCAGATG
>NW_019444038.1:0-2827 GCF_002814215.2 Seriola lalandi dorsalis
TCCACAAGCTGTTCCGGTCGCAACGCTGCCGTCCAAAGTTTAAATAGAAAGGATTAAATGAATGAAATCTAATTTAAATTCAAGAGAATGGAGCGATTATCGGTGTGAAATGACAGTTTAGCCCATTATGAACAGATAAAAACTTTCAGATTCACTGTATCGACTCTGAATTACTGGTGGTGGAGAAGAGCATTTAGAGGACACTTTGGATATTTTTATCATATTAGCAAATTTCAAAAATAGATAGTGCATGACAATTTCAATTCCAAGTTTTAAGCTCACTCTGAGCTGAAATAAGGATTTGCTCTTGTCAGTCAGTTGTCATAATATCCATTTGGAAGTTTAAAGGCCCTGAAAACCAATTTTTTCAAATCAGCTTCATATGATTCTTGATGGCTCCTACATGAACACAACATTTAGGTTAGAACTATTTTTATTTTAATTTCACATGAGCGATTTCTGTGAATGAGTTGCTGTTTGTGCTCCTCTCACTGGTTTAAAGTGGGCATGAAAAAACGTGACCTCAATTAATTTCCTGCACCAATCACAATTTTGCAATAATATCCTTATGTTGCCAGCACTGCCCACATCCTCGTGTTTCTGATGAAGAAACATGTCATAACTGAATGTCATAGCTGAATTTTTAAGCATTAAATGCTTCATGAATAATAACATAATGTGCTTTTGTTTCCAAATTTAACTTAGATAGTTGCTTATGTAGTCAGGAATATTTGATGTTAGAGAGACGTACTTTAGATTTGAAAGTAATTTTTCTCGGGGGCTTTAAGAACACTGGGACTTATCAGTGATTAAAGGTTTGTATTACTGTTTCCTTATTATCTAATGTCATCATGGACAGATGGACGTGTCAGGGGGCAAAGCTGTGGTGCTGGGATAGGGAAAACAGCCAAACAAATACCAGTTTATTTACACTGCAGCCAGCATCATCACTTTGTCTTTGTTGTCTCAACTCCCCAACCCTGGTTAGGTTATATCTGCCCTTGCAGTAATCTTAATCCCTTTGCTTTTTTCTACAGTCTGAGTGCTTTAATTTGGGTAACAAGTATTTTGGGGGGTTTTTGTATCTTTGACTAAGCAACAGCTATTTTTTGCCCCAATCTCTGCATTTTGAGTCTGCAAGTCTGCGAATCAGTCTGTTGTATAGTACGACCCTAAAATTGACCAATTCACCCTCATCCAAATGAAAACATCAATCAAAACACAAACAAACAAAACCATCTCTATCTGCATAATAAACTGTCATAATTAACTACATTGATTGTTCAAAGTCAATCATCAGTCAATTGCTAGAACGAAGGCAATTTGTTTTTGTTGTATAGTTAATAAAACAAGAAAATGAAAAAGTGAGAAATTGAACAATAATTGCCCGCAGCGCTGCACTGTGTTACTGCATGCTACTACTCACCTTAGAAAAGTTGAGTGTGGATTTTTGACATTACTCAATGTGACTTCTGTTTTAAAAAATTGAAGCAGACCACTCCTTAAACTACTTCATCCTTTTCCTCTAAAAGTGTTTCTCTCACTTATGAACACATGAAATATTTCTTGGTCATTTATTTAAATTACACAAATGCGAACATCAGTGATCTTAAATATTTATATATAAGGAATTTTACAGGTTAAAATGGATTCAAGCATCCTTTTCTAATTAAGGGCTAGATATATGAATGTTTCCCTTATGGTGAAGCTTCTGAAAGGAATGTAAGAGCAATTAATGTATATGTGAGGCGTAAAATGGTGACTGTAACTGCAGCCTTATGTTAAGATTGTGGGGACTGTTACTTATTAAGTACCTGCCAGGATTTGGCAGTAAATAAAACGGCTCCAGATTCTGACCTGAAACATTTGCTTGACCTTCCTGCGTGGCAGATTCACATTCAGCTTGTGGAGAAGTTGGGAGATCTCTTCGATGTTCAGGAGACCGTCTCCATTTTTATCAGCCTCCTCAAACGTCTGCTTCATCCACGTCACAGACACACACATTAAGGAAAATTAGGTATTTATCATATGGAGACTGTTTATATGTGGATACCATCATTTGTGCATCTAATAACTATAGTTAATCTGTCTGTGTTATTTCATGTATTTCAAGTCAATATTGTCTTTGTGAATCATGGTTATGTTTAAGCCTATAGAGCAATGTGATTACACAAACCCGTCTGACTATAAACAAATGAAAACTCAGACTTTTCTTTCAAGGTGATCCACATTAACAAGTGTGTCTGACCATG
This sequence comes from Seriola lalandi dorsalis, assembly GCF_002814215.2. Taxonomy (NCBI): domain Eukaryota; kingdom Metazoa; phylum Chordata; class Actinopteri; order Carangiformes; family Carangidae; genus Seriola; species Seriola lalandi. The sequence continues at coordinate 2,253 of NW_019444038.1, forward strand.
AATGCTGGGTTACAGGTGGATGAAGCTCAATAAAACTTAAATATGCCACTTGCCGAGTTCCTAGCAAGTCAAAACCTTGAAATTCACTTTCTGGAGAAGGATTTTCTTTTGAAAAATTTAGTGTTTTTATCTGAACTGAAGGGGGAAAAAAATCTCTCAAACTAAATCACATAAACACATTTTCTTTCCTTCCTAGAACATTGGTCTGCTCTTGACAGTGCGCTGTGTTTCTCCTGACAACAGTGATTTGTATGTAAGTCTTTCCTTAAAGGATATTGGTTGTGTGTACGCTGCCGTTTGGCCAGTGAGTCCTCATCGCTGATCCCGGCCATCAGGTAGCGCAGGCCAGTTATCCAGGTTCTGGCTTCTTCTGCATTGGACGTCACCAGGTCAAGGGACTCCATGTGGTTTCCATGGTACACTGTGAAACAGCAGGCCGGGTTGAAGCTGCCATCTGCATGACGATGGAAGATGTCCGACTGACCGCCCTCTGTCACTTTGTACAGCGAATCAATGGTGACTGATCAAGAGAAGAAGTGGGATGGAAAGGAAGAGAAAAGACTACTTTGATTATT
>NW_019444039.1:0-1915 GCF_002814215.2 Seriola lalandi dorsalis
GGGGGGTGTACAATGTGTGGTCATTGAAAATGTGTTCTGATAAATATTCTTCACAGAAAATGAGCCAAGGCCAATGAGTCTGGGTTTGAAAAAATACTTAATCATATAATTTTTCTTTTGATAAAAAATGAAAACGGGTCCCACAGACCCGAACACCACACAAGGGTTAAATGGTGGATCTTAACTGAGATGGTTCACATTTGCTACAGATAGAATTTGTTTTAGTACAGTTTCACAAAATAAGATGGATTCCAGTTTCTAGTTAACATATTGATTTTGTGATCTTTAAAACTGTTTTACTTTTCTATCCATTGAGTTTTATGGCTTCCTGCAGAGCTCGGCTGTTGCACAAGTAATTGCTTTCCATGATTTCCATTATCGAGAGTGCGCATAACTATGAAAAGCTTTAACAATTCACTGTCAAAACCATGAAAATGTATTTTTCTGTTTGTGTGTGTTGTATTCAACCACACAAACTAAATTCCATATTAATGCCAGGAAAAAATAAGCATATAAATCAAAAAGTGATGAAAAGCCTGTCAGTACTTACTCATATACTTTCAGCTTGTAACACTGGCCGTTCAAAAACAGAAACTCCCAATCTGGTCCATAATCTATGGCCAACTTCTTCCGCAGATCACTGGGGAAACAAAAATAAATATATATGATCGGGAGCACAGTTTTTTGAATTTGTGAAACCATGCAAGATTTTGAGAGAGAAACAGTTACAGTTAAATGTAAAGGGACGTCCACACCAACAACAACATTTTATCGTTTTAAAAATCGTTCTCACAGGCAGAGCGTGTGTTCTGCTCTTTCATAATAACGGTACTGGGTCAATACACAGCATCGCCGCTGTCTGCCAGCCCATCATCTGGACCTGCAGTCCGACAGAGCAAGCATGCCACCCACCTGGCTGACAGCTCAACATGTCATGTTCAGCATGGCAGATGACATTGGAGAGAGTCATCACTGAGGTCCAAAAAACCCACCCATGTGTGATGAATTAAACAGTATTTATAAAGACGCTAACAAGACTAAGGACATCTGGGATGCAATCATTAGGCTCACCCTTGGAATCACTGGTAAGTGTTTTGTGTTATGCTCTGACACAGTGCATGCTTGGCCCTTCTGTTTACAGAACGTTAGCGTTCATCGTTATGGATTTTTTTTTTGTTTTAGTTGTTATAGTTATTGTTCATGGTGTGGACAGTCCTTATATGTTTTAAAGTAAGCCTAAATTAAATTTATTTAATGGTTTTAGTACAAAATCTGCAGAATAACAACAAAAATGTTCCTTTTTGCGTGAAAACAACAGTTGTTTTTGAATGTGTTGGATGTGAGCCATTTGTTAGAGGTGACAAGCGGCATTAATAACTCCTGGATGACTCCTAACTGTGCTGACAATGCAGCTTTATCTTCTTTTCTGCTTTCAGTGACTGACTTCTTGGATAATATGTTGATGAGGTGGCCCTTTAAAGCCCATTTCTATGCAGTGTGTCCAATTATCTGAGCTGGTGAGGGCTGCTTTTTTTCACTAATCACAAATAAGGAAACTGAGCCCTGTGCATGGGCCCTTATTACCATATTCATAACCCAGAATTGCTAATGGGGTTAACAAATGTTTAGGGAGGGTGATTGTTTCGCTTGAGGTTGATAAGGTAGTGTAGCACAGGGGGATGATTCAGGGTCGAGAAAAGCAATGCAGGTTGCATAACTGTGTGTGCATGTTATTCTCAGTAGGGCAGGGGTCATAACACTTGTGCACAGAGTCAATTTTTCCAGAAATTGCCCTTTACAGCATGCTAAAGGAATAAAAAGGTATGGACTACTATGGGAAGAACATTAATTTCTTTCCACTTCCAAAAGGTATGAAAACACAAAGGCACTAGCACACTGCTGTCTACATACTGAT
>NW_019444040.1:0-2011 GCF_002814215.2 Seriola lalandi dorsalis
TGTGTGTGTGTGTGTGTGTGTGTGTGTGTGTGTGCTTGCGTGCTTTTATACCTGTTGTCACTCAGGTTAAGCACTCGTAGTTTGGTCATCTGTCCGATCTCATCGGGAAGAAACTCCAGTTTGTTGGACCGCAGCGACATTACCGTCACGTTCTTACAGTTGCCGATCTGAAACACACACATAATCCATCAGATCTCATTACAATTAAGTCTAATGCTGCAGTAAATCTGCTGCAAGACGGACACCTTTAAACAAGCTACATTACAGAACCATGAATGAATAATATTAGGGTTGCAACTAAAAATTTACTGAGTTTAATTTTGTGGTCTGTAAAATGTCAGAAGAATGGTGATTACAATTACCAAGAGTTGAAGGTGACACCTTTAATTGCTTATTTTGTCTGATCAACGGTAGGAAACACAAAGAGAGACTCTAAGACTCTATTAACTATCATGAAAAGTAGAAGAAGAAAAACAGCAATTTTTCTCAATTAAGAGGCTGGAAGTAGTGAATTTGTCATTTTTTTAATCTAAATTGTTGCCTATGAATTTTCACTAGATCAGCTAAGTGGTTGAGTTGAGTTCAGATCTAATCTTTATTGTCCCCCAACAGGAAATCCTTTTTAAACCAAGAAAGAGACAATTGAAGACACTAAAACTGCTGGTACTATGTAAGCAATTCAGACAAAGGCATACATTTTATGAGAAAAGCATGAAGGATACGGATAAGAAAAATCATTAATCAACTAACATTTCAGCTCTGAATAATATTAATGCCAGCGTAGGCATATGTTTTGTTTTGATCTCTTTACCTCCCGGGGCAGCTCTGTGAGGAAGTTCTCATCGGCAGCGAAGGTCCTCAGGCTGTGCAGGTAGCCGATAGTGGGAGGCAACGACTCCAACTCATTACAACTACAGTCCAACTCCTCCAACAGAGACAGACTGGGTGAAAGGAACAGAGGCAGAAAGGAAGAGAGAGACAGAAAGGAAATCATTCTTCAGGCTGAAAAATCTATGCTGCAACATTACTACTTAGATGTGGGTTTTAAAGAATAAGGATAGCGCCACTCTTAATTTTTCCTATTGTCAACAAATCCTGTGAAAAGACTGAAACCAAGAATGAGTTGATCCAACATCAGGTACGGTCTGTGTAGCCAAAGCCTGATTTATTTTATACCCCTGTGCCATAGAGCTCCATTCTTGTCCAAAAACTATTGCAAAACACATCAATGAGCCACTCTGTTACACTGGGTGGCATGTTACTTCATTAACATGAACACAGGCTCTGTAGTTTATTTTTAGTCCATCCCACATACGCCATCACGCTGCAGTAAAATGCTCATCAGTGCAAAAAACGTGTATTAATCTGGTGCTGAAAACAGTCCCCAACATATGCACTACCTACTCCAGTTTTATTAGTGTTTGCTAAAAAAAAATGACAGCCTTTTTTTTAATGACATTTTATTTTGGACCTTCTTCTAAAGATTTACACCTTCAGTAGGAATGATTGAGCTTGACAAGGCAAGGCTGTCAGAAAGTGATGAGAGACAGAGTAACACACTGTTGGTTTTGGTCTTTTTATGGAGTTTTTTGACAAAAATAAAAATTTATAATGACGCCAGCCTTATCCTTTAACATGTTACGATGATAAGGAAAAATCTGTCTTTATACAGTAGCGACAACTTAGAAGTAGAGTGTTGAGAGGAGGAAAAGATCATCACATTGATGAATCAGTCAGTAAATCAATTAAGAGACAACCAATCAATCAAACTTAGTCTGGTGTTACCTACATAAATTTGACACCCATCTATATTTTTGAACCTCATCCACCTTTGATGTCTTAAATTCTTTAACCTGGATCTCAACTTCTCCACTTCACCAAGATTCACAGTAACATCCACAGCAGGCCCTCTAGAGAACACCCTGACCCCCCACCCCCCTACTGCTATCATTGGCCTAGCAGCACGCTAACAGCGGGCTAATGCTAATGAGACAACAATTCTACATTAATG
>NW_019444041.1:0-1962 GCF_002814215.2 Seriola lalandi dorsalis
TAGTATTTCACATGGATTAAAGAAATATGTCAGTGTTACCGTTTTTTCTGTGTTGTTAGAGTTGTTTCTCTGTGTGTAACTTGTGTGTATGTGGATTCACAACAACTTAATCTCACTCATGCTTGTCACTGTTTTTTTATCTTGCTGTTTTCATGATTGTACCTCGGTCACTACCTTGCTATGTCAGAAGATGCCGTTCCCATTCTTTCACCAGTCATTCTGAAATTATTAAAAGTCCCATATAGTATAAAGGTAGATGTCCATGTGTTCTTTGATTATAAAGCAGGTCTAAGTTCTATATTAATACTGTGAAAGTATCAAAGCGCTCAGTCCACAGAAAATGCACACAGCCTGTATTCAGAAACTGAGCCTTAAAACCAGCCATCAGGACTTCTGGAACTTTCTGATGTCACAATAAAGCAGTCACCACTCTCAGCCATGCCCCAAGCCCCACCCACTTGGACCCACCATCCAACCTGGCAGGATTTGGTTTCTTTAAGTGCTTCCCTGAAATCTATTTTTATTCACTCAGAAAGCTGTCAGCCAAACAAGTAATGTACAGACTTTTTCTTCAAACAACAATAGCCAAGATTTTAAAAAATGTAAATAACCTCCTCAAAGTAGAGAACATCTCTTATTGGTTAACAGGGGTGGTAGGTAATCAATACGTGGGGGCAATGTTAGGACAACATCAAAGAAGGAAGGTGCTACAGTGTGAAACAACACAGCCCAACATTATTAATAACCATAATGAACCTAAATCTTCTTCAATGAGTGCTACACGCTCACTGGAAGATAGTTGGTCATCAATAACAATGCCTACATTTCAAGATAATTTTCTTGGTGGACAGAAGGATTGGCAGGAATCACCAAAAGTCCAGTCCAGTGTTAGAGAGACTGAGTGTCATTTATCTTGAGGTATCATTGATGCAGGCTGAGAGACATACTGAGAGGGTTGGGCCTTCTGTTGGGAAGGACAGATAGAGCTGGGTATCATCAGCATAGCGGTGGTAAGAAACACATCCAACCAAGGGAGGTGGTATATTGATAAGAGTGATGAACAAAGCACCGATCTTTTAGGTAACCCAGTGGAAAGACAGGACCAGAGGTGCCTAGTTTGGATAGGGTGAACAGGAATAATTGGTGGTTCAGTGGAATAAGTGACACATCCTCAATAGGGGGAGATGCACTGCGTTTGGGTAGTTCTGTAAATTGACTCCTAAGGGCCAACAGAAGGATGCAAAGTGGAACAGCATTTTTAAGGTGGAAAATTTCCTGCACACTTGAACAAATGTGTGATGTGGGCAGCAATTTAGAGGTCTGGAACCAGGCGCACCAGTTCAAAGACTGATTGTTTTATTTAAATCATTTATTGAGATCTGAAGCGTTAAAATTGTTTTGTAATTTGTAAGAAAAAGTGACCTTCAGATTTCTTTGCAGCTTCTTGAAGGGTCCTGACCCTGACTTTGAGTATCAATGAGGTAACGTGCAGATAAAGATGTGATGATATGGGGAAAAAAGACAAGCAGTGAAACAGGCAAAGCATCTCTTATAGTGGTTTCTCACCATCACATGGTGTTTGTTGACCAATCTGAATCAGCAGAATTCCACAAACTCCCCCAAAACCACAATGAATGATGCTCCCCATATATTACAACTGCCTCGTGTCACAAAGTAACTGGAAGACGCCTCCAGTGTATGGCACATATGTTGCAAAATGTTCATATGCACATCCATATGCCAAAGTCAATGCACACAGATTCCTACACAGACACAGACACATACTGTACATTTGCCACATGTGGCCATTTTCCTTCTCCAATCTATTCATCTTAAAAATTCCATAACCTCTTGGAATTTCTTTAGAAAATGAAGATTGCTGCCAGGACTCAGATTCATTAAGGTGATTGAATTCCCTTTCCCCGAGAGAAAGACAGACAGACAGACAGACAGACAGACAGA
>NW_019444042.1:0-2825 GCF_002814215.2 Seriola lalandi dorsalis
AAAATAGATAAAGACGGGAGGGAGAGAGACACAGAAAAATCTGAAAAGGAGTGGGTTACACAGAGCTACAATACACGGGATAACATCCAGTTAACAACACAAAATAGACCAAGACTTAACACTCGGCCTTCACCAGAGCAAAATACACCAACCCAAACAAGAGCTTCCACTTCCAAGGTCATTACTTCACATTCAACCAGAGGGAGAACAAGAGAGGAAGTCACACAGAGTGAAGGTAAAGAGGTAAACAAGCCACGGGTAAAGCCTGAGATCCACAGTTTCCCAATAATGGAGCCAATTCACCCCTGGCTCCATCAGAACAACCAGCGGAAAGGGCAAACCACCACTTCCTGGATGACACACACAAATCAAGATAGAAATCCAGGAAGACAGGGCAACGTGAATCCAGGCAGACATTCCCAGCCTCCCAGAGTTGCCCCAACCACCCGCTGGCCCTCACACCACCATCGTCATTACTACCCCCTCTATCCTTCCTGGCCAGGTCAAAGGTCATTTCCTCATCCAAGGCAAGGTAAATATGATTGCTGTGTAATGATTTCCTTATTAAATGCTGTTTTAAAATAAAAAAGATTGGAACAAAGTGTATAGATAAATAATAATGAACAAGACTGTTATATTGACTGTAATATACCAAAAAAGCCAAAAGCTTGGTGTTATGTTATGATATGTACAAACCATGTTTGGCATGCATGGATATGTATTTGTTCAAATCTTTGCTCTTGGTTTCTAGGTCCTGGATCACACCCTGTGCCCACCCATAGAACCTGGCCTCTCCCCCACCCCTGGGCTCAAGGCCCAGTCATCACCAACAGACCAGAAATCACAGCTGAAACTGTCAAGCCCACATCTACGCCTTCTGGAACAACAAGAAACCCCATATTCACTAATCCCCACCTGTCACATCAAAATCATCACATGGGTGGCAGGACCCAAACCAGAGATCAGCTGTTTCTATCAAGGCTGAGGAACAGATACAGACAGGTAAGTGCTTTACGAGAACTATCAATTGAAGGGCTGAATTAGGAATAGTAAATGATCACTAGGTGTAGCAGAGGGTGGTGTCATTCATGGCAAAGTGAGGAAAAAAACTGATGCCCTCTTCAAATTCAAATTCAAATTTATGTTTCTTTGGTATATTTACTTTGTTGTCTATTAAAAAGGTTGGATTCTTATCCTAATTAAGGTTGAAATGCTGCAGTAACCAAATGAATAGTTTGTAAATTAACAATGGCTCAACAATGACAATGTTTAAAGGGGCTGTTCGTAGCGATAAACCCACGGTTTTATCATCCAACTCGATAGCCTAAAGAGCATTTAGCCTCTTTTTGCTCTTTGAGCAATACAATTGATGATGCATCAGTTCTCAGAGGTGGGATTTAATGCAGGGTAAATAGGTTAAAACTATTTATTGATCATTTTGATTTTGACATTTCTAGGCACAGCTCGATCGAATTGCTCAGCTAGGGAGGATGGTGACACCAAAACCCCGCACAGGCTACAAAAATCCCCCATCCCCCATCACACCTAAACCCAACCTCCCATCCCTGCATAGACCCTACACCCCCAAACTACCAGTAGCCGCTGATTCTTACACTTACAACGTGCAACCTCCAAACCTTGCTAAGCCGTCATTGTCATCATTCTCTGGTTTCATCCCAACCCCTCGCCCCTACCTCCCCACCACCCCCGGGGTTCTGCATGGAGGTCGTTGGCCTGTCGAAGGTAGGTGTCAGATATATGGTATGTACTCAATATGTACTGTATATTCAGTAATAATTATATTATTTTTATTGTTTGAATTTTTCCAATTTTCTAGCAGGACGAATCAGCTCTCGGCGGCCCACAGCTGCCCCACCTTTCCCATGGGTGTTGGGAGCTGGAAGTGGTGGGATGAAGCCACGGATCACCACAGTTACCACAGCTAGCGTGTCAGTGCTCGCAGAGAGTGATGTCTTCCTGCCCTGCAAAGCAACGGGGAATCCTGAACCTACAATTGCATGGACCAAAGTCTCCACAGGTAAGAGAAAAAGAGATGAAGAGATTGATGCGGTGTATGTATTGCTTTCAGCTCATTTTTATTGGCACCTGGGTCAGATCTGTCAACTGTTATATCTTTTACATACTCAATGGTGGATTCCAAAGGTTTTACCTTTCTGTTACCTTTTCAGGGGCCACCATCCCAGCCAACACCAAGCATGGTCCTCGTTTTGAAGTTTTCAAGAATGGAACTTTTGTTATTAAAAACATCCAGCTTCAGGATCGAGGCCAGTACCTCTGCACAGCCCAGAACAGGTTTGGATCCGATCGCATGGTCACCACCCTAGCTGTCCAGACTGAGGCACCCAAGATTCAACCACCAAAGTCCACAGACATAGCAGTTTACTTAGGGAAAAGTATGACTCTTGACTGCCTCGCTTCTGGAAAACCACCAGCCCAGATTTCCTGGATTCTTCCCGACAGGACGTTTGTTCGTGAAGTTGGGACTGTTCACACTCTCCTCTCTCCAATGTCTCTGCTTCAAAATGGAACCCTGCAAATTAATTCTGCCAATTTCTCCAACAAAGGGGACTATAAATGTATAGCAAGTAATGCAGCAGGTGCTGATACAATTACTTATCATCTCCACGTGGCAGCTCTACCTCCAAGCATCAGAGAAGGAGCAGCGGATACTGTGCTCATTCAGCCAGGTATGGTACAGAAATTTCAATTCATCAGTTGATCAATTCAGTTAATTAAAACTGTTCCTCATGAATGGTTGTTAAACAAAGACAAGAAAATGTTTACTATGTCAAAACCCATAGACT
>NW_019444043.1:0-1503 GCF_002814215.2 Seriola lalandi dorsalis
TTATATTATAGTAGCTGCCAAGTAGACTTTTGTTTCTATTTCTCACCAAAATGCATTGTGTGTATCCTTGAGTTTTCTAACAAATATGTTTATTTTTTGCTACAGTAACTCCAACTGTGACCATGACCTGCTTCCCAAGCTCTGCATCAGCCAGCTCTTGTAGCAGCTCTTCCACATCTCATCTCGCCTCACCACCGGTTTGTGTTTATTATTTCTGTATTATTTCCCTGTTTCTCTTTGTTTCTCTCTCTGTGCCTGGGTAATGACACTGTGTTTTTATGTGAAGCCTAAGAAACCTTTTGTGCTTCCTTTCTTCGTTTATCTCCTACTTTCTGTCTCTGTGCCCTGCAGCAGTCTCTTGCTGAGGTTCAGCATTTGCGTGCCAAAGCTCTGGCCTCTCCTACCCAGGAGGCCACTGGTTTTCTCCTCAAGGACTCGTCTGGAGGGGGCGGCAGCAGCAAGAACTCCTCCTCCTGTGACACAGATGACTTTGTCATGGTGCCTGCTCACTTCACGAGTAAGAAAACACTTTTTATTTCATGGGATCCCTACCTAAATGGCCAAGGCAGCTGTGCATTGTCCTAGCTTTGGCTCCATTATTTTGAAAGTGTGTTTTTTCAGACTGGCTTTTATGTGGCATATTCAGCATTTTTTAGACATCCCTTCTCTGTTGTTCTTTTAATAGAAATACTTGGGAAATCCTCTTTTCACTCCACTTTGATTTTGCTGTTTTTATTTTTCGGGCTTTCCAGCAGGTGAGCTGACATGTGAGAGTAAAGTGCTGCAGGACAGCCTGATGAACAGTGGGTAAGAAGTCAAGGATTGGCCAACACCTGTATTACACAAATGTAATGTTTTTTTCTCAGTTTGTGTCAGTTTCTATTTCTGTTTCTCCACTTTAATCAGCTCTCTTCTGGCATCTGCTGGTCTGTGTAGCCAAGCCAAAACACCCCCACACTCACCTTCCTACAGTGGCTCTCCAAGTCCTGTCAGGTAACAGCACAAAGCTGAATGTTTGGTTGTGGTCATACATGTTGTGCTATGTAGCTCAGAGGTCATGACACTATCAGGAAATGGTTAATGGCAGCATGTTGCAGTCATATCAATATTACATTGAAATATAAATGATCAAAAATTACTCATATTATGGGCTATGTATGTGTGAATCATGTTACTCCTTTAAGTCGAGTGGAATTGCATGTTGAGAATAGTTCCAGTGTTCAAGTAACATTAGATCTCAGTGTATCATCTGCATAAATATATTATATTATGAATATTGAAAGTTTTGAAATTATTGCAGAATTTTTAGAATCAGGAAAATTATATAAAGAATTGAACAGACCATGCTATCCTTACAAACAATGTACAAGTTTGGCAGTATTGTCTGTAACACTGAGCATCTGAAAGCAGTAAACTTGTCTGTGTCCTCACACACACACACACACACACACACACACACACACACACACACACACACACACATACACATACTAACTCCTCTCT
>NW_019444044.1:0-2332 GCF_002814215.2 Seriola lalandi dorsalis
GTGCTTAAAATTGCTGAATTTAAAATACAGTCTATATGACAGGAAAGGTAATTGGTCTATTAAGACTCAGATAAGAATTTGCTTCACCTGTGAATGTATAAAAAATATTGCCATACTTAGAGAGAGTTACTGAGAGATACTTTATAGTGCCAGTTTGTCATCATAACTCCACAGGGTGTAATGAAAACTCTGCATCTGGTGACAGTTATATGAGCCCTGGCACTGTCAGATGGGAGTCTGTGTGTCTATGACAAACTTACCTCTTCAATCTGATTCCTCTTTAGAAGATTATCAATCAGAGTCTGGTCTGCTCTTTTATGTGCAGGTCAGGCCCAGCAGATATTTAAAAAAAAAAAAGAAAAAAAGCTGCCCATCATATTTTGTTCAACAGTTGTTGAGCACATATTTTTCCAAAATGGTAATTTTTGTCTGTTTTCCAGTTGCATGCCCGGTGCATTGCAAGGTTTTGATTTGATGCAACCTCTTCCAAAAACAGTGGACGAGAACAGACTTCACTTGAACTGAAGTGACCTGAAAAAAGTAAGTAACTGTTTTCCATTCTTTTCCCAAACAGATTTTTACAGCCAGCTTAACCTTGTCAAGAAATCTTTGAAGTCTCTGTATCATATGACATAAACAACAGATGTATCAAATGTTCGAATCTGCCGTTCAGAGCCCGACTTTTCAAACAATTAGAATGAAACTGAAGATTAATAATGTATGTGGAAATGCTATGCAGCATTGGTCATAGTAGAAACATTTGATCTGCACCTGGGATAAGCTGCTTACACAACCTTCACACCTGCATGCTCTAGACGTGTGTGTGTGTGTGTGCACTCGCGTGCACGTTAGCATAAGAAGGAGAGAAAGCAGGAGGAGGAGAAAAGGGGCAACAGAACAAGAAAAAGAAAAGGAGGGGAATGAGATTTAGAGGAAACAGACAGTAAAAGCAATGAAACTAAGACAAACAAAAACAGAATAACGTATCGACACAGGTGGCTGAGGCTCCAGGCAGCCATTTTCTCTCTCGCTCGCTCTGAGAGAAGCTGTAAAGTTTCTGTTGAAGTGCGTGCAGGATGTTTTCCGGGGGCCTCCCTCGCTCGGCCCGGGACCGTCTCTTTTATTCTCCCTTTGCACAGTTGCTTTTTCAATCACCCAACAACACTCTCCTGCATGTCAATGGCCTGGTTTCAATCAACCTGCAAAGCATTAACTCCTCCTTAAAACACTCCTCACTCTCTCTATCTGCTTTACAGGTCCATGACTCAGAACCAGGAAGACTATTGCGGTAACAAAGAACAATAAGTCCTTTCTGGTTTTCATTCGTGTTTGCTCCACGTTATTTAGCATGAAATAACTACAGCGTCTTTCTCCTTCAAGGTGTCATTTCTCAAACAATTATGAGGAGGGGTTTGTGGGAGCTGCTCCATGCTTGATATTACATGCTTATAATGGCTTAGATAAATTGTGGCTCTGAAGTAGTTTTGCGCATCGAGAACACTGATGTTCATTCACAGGGCTCAGCTGCCGAGCGATGCACAGACAGATGGGAAATAAGCCATCATTACTTACTATTGCTCATTTATCTTGAAACGGCTGCATTTAAACATAATTATCTCTATCGCAGAGCCCATTAAGACAGGACGACACAGGACATCTGTGTGTGTGTGTGTGTGTGTGTTCACTTCCACATGTGCTGTTGATCCTGAGGACTGCTGGAAAATTGAGATGATGATGTTCCATGTATTTTGGTCTGAAATTGCAATATTTTTCACTCTCTCTCTCTCTGTCCGTCTAACTCTCTCACACACACATACACACAACAGATGTTTTTATGTGTACTGCCTTGTTTTTACAGCTTTGAAATAGTCACGGCCCCTTCCTACTGATAATTCATCTAATGCGCTGTCGTGTTCAGCTTTGGACCATAACTTCATGCTTGTTCGTAGACTGATGTGCTGTCTGAAAAACAGGCCGTTACAGAAGCATTAAGAAGCCTGTATAATGTCTCTTCATATATTAGCAGCTGGTAGTCAGTGGTAGAAGAAGTATTTAGACCCTTTATTTAAGTAAAAATATTCCTTTACGAATACACGTCAGGCATTCAAAGTTCAACTCGAGTAGTTCGAGTTCCCTCTTCACAACCTCAAACTCAGGACCCACTCAGGGTCTTCTCAAGTGCTTGTTTTGGAACCTTTGACTGTACGCTGAAGCTCCAGAATAAGTGAATACAGTAGAGATGGCTTTGTCAAAAGTGCAGTATCATTAACAGCAAGATGTAAAGTGAATAGATTTTCTTTTTTTTTTTAAGTATATCTTTTGGGGCTTTTGT
>NW_019444045.1:0-2824 GCF_002814215.2 Seriola lalandi dorsalis
GCATTTGCAGCTGTTTCTAACTTCCAGCTCTTGATTTAAAGTGATCATGTTTTTCCTTTCTCAGAGAGAAAACTCTTAATTAGGGGAAAATGTGGTTAAAGGAGCTCACGCACTTGAGGTTAAACAAGTCGTACAATTAACTCGCTGAAAGTTTTTGATTACCGTAACACTTGTAAGGGCTGTTGGCATCAGCAAAACGGTTGTTATGGATTTTTGTCATCCAGCGCTAAGCAGCAGCGCCGCGGAAACGCACATAACACTGTTATGCAGATGCGAGAAGGTCGAGAAAGATCAAATCGGGAGAATGCAGAGCTTCAGGATCCTTCACTTGACGTATACCCGCTCGCGTCGGAAGAGGTGATGAACTATCATCTATAGCGGCACCACGTCTGGGCCTACCATCAGACCTCCCAAGATGCATTCATGCATTTTTGGGGGTGTTTGTTTTGTTTTTCTGGGGCTGTGTTTTTTTCCATATGAGAAAGAGGAGGAAAAAGTATTTCTCCCCGCTTCAGCAAACAGTTAGTTTATAGTTATTTGGATCTTGAAATGATACATTTTGGGAAACTGAATATAATATTGTCCATTCACCGTTTATGAGGCCGAACTACATATCCAAATCGTCAGCTTGAAGTTACCTAAAGATTTATAGTTGTAGGTCTGGAAATAAATCTATTTGAAAGAGGTCCTCCAAAAATACAATTGTGTTGTTTTTTGAGGTTTGAGTGTGTCCAAAGGCCTGAGGCTAGCTGGATCTTCTCATGTGAACTCCTGAGTTTTGGCCCCAGATAAGCTCCACCACTCCAAGTCCTTACAAAATTCTGCTGTGCAGTCAGAGAAAAACGTTTTACATGTGCTTCAAAACCATCAGCTGGTCGCAAATTTACTGTCGCTTTAAAATACTGAACAGTGATCACAATAAACTCTCTCTTCAAGGCGAATAAAAGAACTCGCGCAGTCAGCAGAATATCACTACAACTCTTTTGTAACGGTATCGAGGCTGTCGGTTATTTATTCAGAGTATGTCATTATTATAACCCAGAACAATTTGCTTTACCAGTTTTTTTCCACTGAGCTGAGACACTGCTGAAAAATGCTAACGCCAAGCCAAGGTTTGTATCACTTTTTAAAGGAATAATTTGACATTTTTTCAAAATACGCTCGTTCACATTCCTTCAGAGTTAGGTGAGAGGATCGATACCAGAGCCGGTTAGCTTAGCATAGCACAAAGACTGGAAACTGGGGAGAAGCACCTAGTCTGACTCTGTCCACATTTTACAAAGCTAGAGGCATGAGAGAGGTATTGACCCTGTCATTTAATCCTCAGCAAGAAAGCGAACGAGCATATTACCCAGTCAATTCAAAGCTAAGGGAGCTCGCTTGTTGGATTTATAACACTATGGTTGCAGTTATTTCTTTGTTTCTGAGAAATGTGATAATTTCCTTTTTGTTTAGCTTTTTTTTTTTATAGATGAATGACTTACTTTTAGGGCGTCGGATCATAAAGTTTCTTAAGCTTGGCTTTTGTTGTTGTTGAGATGCTGAAACTTGTTTGCTTTGAGCAGAAGATGCAGAAGCAAACCTGTGTCGAAGCTTCCGAGTTTGACACCGATCCGTCAGCAGGCTGCGACTTCATATATCTGTTACCCTGTTAATGTCCCTCGACAATATTTTCTGTCTCCGTCTCGCACTCATACTCCTTCACAGTTCTCACCTACCGAACAGGAAGCGTTTATGTAGCTCGGAGAGAATGCGTCTCTCGATCCTGCAGCTGCAGCCTCTGCGATTTGAGGCCATGTGTGTGCTACCGTGCAGAACCGTCCCAAAATATGAAACTTTAAACTTTTGTGGTAATTTTGCATTGTTAACAAAAAAAGCACTCTGCAAGCAATTAATCTCTCATAGTGATCCATTTCACCCTCTGTGTGTGCAGCCAGTGGTAGTTTAGTTTAAATACACCATCCTGGAATTACAACTTAAAATTTTGCAGATTTATTGCAAAGTGTCTCTTATCTAAACTCCTAAGTAGACAGAGTTGTAGTCCTTATTATCCCTCGTAAATACTCCAGTGCAAAAACATCTGGACAGTAGGAAAAGGGAGGATCATATTTTTTCTCTGAGTGGCATATTTTACAGTGCGACTGTGTAACACATTAAGCTTTGCAGGACTGTCGTCATATATATCGCTGTCACCGGTCAGAGGATCTATACGCGTTGCAGTAAGCCCTAAATGATCGCGGGCCATTTTATGATCTCAATAAATTGAAATGGGTGCAAAAAAGTAGAAAGTTTAACAAACGCTGAAGACTGAAAACCATAATGACTCATCACTTGAAGGAGAGCTGCAGTTGTAATTGTCAGCAATAAACCCAGAGAAACCTTCTCTCAAAACAGCATATAATCACCACCTAGTCATCTTTAAATATTACACTGCTCCCACGCACGTTTAGATTGTAAAAACATTCATCTTAGGATGTCGGAAGTCTTCCGAGGTATTCACGGTCAATTTGCGACTGAGCCTTTTTGGCAGTTTATGCCTTTATCGGAATAATCGGCAGTGCCGGAAAGAGTATTCAAGTAGAAGTACCAGTGCAACAATCTTAAAATACCAAAATGACAGGTTAAAGTCCTGTATCCAAAACGCTACTTAAATTATCATTAAATATATTTGACAGTAAAAGTACTTGATCTGCAAAAAAATGGCCCCTGATGCACCAGAGCGTAAGCAGCATTTTACTGCTGTAGCAGGTCGAGGCGGAGCCTGGTTTAGACAGGAAGTTTGTGTTTCAATAAAAACAAAACGTAACAAGACGGAACAGAAACA
>NW_019444046.1:0-2824 GCF_002814215.2 Seriola lalandi dorsalis
AAATTGTTATCATAGGTTACAAATTTTTCTTCTCTAATGAGATATCTACCGTTTGAAAAATATAGGTTATTGAAAATGAAGGTGATATAATTGTTCTTGTTTTTTGTTTTTGCCAGAAATGCATAGACAGTTTTTGCATGTGTACTATTTTAGAGACTTTCACACACAAATCGGCAATTTGTTGCATGCACAGTTTCTTCCAAAAAGGAACTTGTAAATTTTCAGTAGGTAAAGCTTTCAGAATCGATTCACTAAATTAATCCAGCAGTTTGCAACATTGCACTTCCACAAGGAAGGGAAACCTGCAAGAGATTAAAAAAAAAATGTTCAAAGCTTCACAGCCAAGATATCCTGATTGGATCCTACACTTCACATAATGCATCTTTTGTTTTCGGTGCAGTCCTGATAAATGCCCATTCCTTTCAAACGCCACACTCCCGCCTTTTAAATCAGGCATTCTTTTGTAAAGTGTAATCTCCAAGCCCAAACTGAGATAACCTGATTAATTCATCAGGGGTTATTTTCTTCTTGCTTTCAGTTTCTTTTAGTGCAACAGAAGAAGTGGTCCCGTTAAACCTGTTTTTTTTTGTTTGTTTTTTTTCCAACCTCCTCTCCCTTCGCAGGTGGAGGTAAGCCCGCTGGAGAACGCCATCGAGGTGATCGAGAACAAGAACTTACAATTACGCACATTGATCACCCAGTGTCAGAGCCGGCAGATGCAGAACATCAACCCCCTCACCATGTGCCTCAACGGGGTCATCGACGCCGCTGTCAACGGGGGGCTGGCCCGCTACCAAGAGGTATGGATGGATAGGTGGAGGATAAGGTTGGAGGGTTTTAGAGACCGAGGCAGCGATGACATATGGATTGCCTAATGATGCATGAAGGTGGGTTTTATCGGAGATGTATGGACAGAGAGCGTTTTGCGGGGGGAGGAGCAGATGAACAGATGGATGGATGCATGGACGGCTGGGTGAAGGTTTGACTAAAAGGACAGATGAGTGGAGAGCAGGAGGGGGTGGAAGCGGGAGAAATTAGATGGATGGTGATGGTGGAGTGGGTGGATGGATGGGCGGTTTGGCCAATGGATGCACGGATAGAAGGATGGATGTGGGGAGAAAGAGGGGTCAGGTCAAAAAATGGCAGATGGAGGACTGGGAGGAAGGAATATAGAGAGATAGATGGCTAATAATGGCTGAATGAATGAGATGGGAGTGTTTATGCAGCTGCTTTATTATACTCTGAAGTGGTAACAGACAGACTGGTAGGGAAACACTGAAATATGGTCAATGTCATTGACACACACTTACATCCACGGCTACTCCAAAGGCTTCCTAATGGGAGACAATTGCAGGACAGCAGTGCAGTGCAATTGAAGAAAGAGACAACTAAAAATGTACTCAAGGAAATGGTTTTTACCCTCAACAAAGTGAGTGGACTCAGCAGCTAGCTCTGTGTCGCGTAGCAACCACCCCTTTCCACTGGGAGCGTGTATGTGATGGTGAATGGGAGTATAGTGTATGTGTGTGGGTGTGTGTTTGTGTGTGTGTGTTTGTGAGTGTTTGTGAGTGTTTATTGGGTGTGTGCAGAAGAGCGTGCCTCTGTGTAGAAGTTGCCCATTAAGGTTTGTAGGATGCTTGATAGAGCCAGAAAGGCAAGGGTCGCTGAAGTGCTTTCCATCCCTACTGCCATTATTTTGATAAAAAAAAGGTAGCGTATGGAATAATTTTCTTCCAATATCATTGTTGAGCAGCTCTTTCCTTTTATACCCCGCTGTCATTATCATGTATATATTTCTATGCATGTAAGTGTGTAATGGTGTTTTTATTCTGGGTAAAAATTGACCACCAACTTCATTCGACCGTTTCTAAATTGTATTTTCAAATCATACACAATAGAAAGTGAAATATTTTTCAATTATTTAGCATGAGGTGGACACAGATGGAGCTATTTCTGGAGCAAACACATTGCCACTCATGTCAACACTCATTTTTCTTTGCGGAGGATCACATGTGTTACCCCCATGGAACGTGCCTATAAATCTATTAATTTCTCCGCGTAATGCCGATTGACAGCTGTGGCGGTTTGGCTCGGCTACAAATGAAGGCGAAATTGTCGTTATTAATATTTAGATTTATTGCTTGAGTTTGAGTTGAAACCCTTGAGGGGGAATGTTGTCTGATTTATTTCCCCTCCCCTCAGCTTTGCATCTCTAATTGGACTTTTCTAATGATTAACTGAGCCACTCCATGGCGAGGTCTCACTCCCCGCAGCCCGACGAGAAATTTCCATCATTCATAGAAGATTATTGATTATTTTCACTGCCTTTTCTGGAGGTTCGTGGATAGAATTTCCTGCTGAACCGCAGCACTTCTCTTGGCGCACTACCTCGACAGTATTGCATATATACTACAGTACACCAGCTATAAAAAATTTAATAATGTAATTAAATATTTTTCATCAATGTTGCATGGTTTTATAAGAGAGGAACGTGATATCAAGTACAGTGCATGCTAATATATGCTATTTTAATGAAGACTGATGTCTGAGGGTGTTTGGCTGGAATAATAATTTTATTTAGCATTCATAGTCTACAAGCCACAGTTGCACACATTCATTTATAGGGATCTACATGTGTGTGTTGGTCTGCTCACATGTCTGTGGCTCTTTAAGTATCATCTAGCCCTGTCTCTTTGGAGATAGACAGCTGTGTCCTTGGCAGAGGAACTGTGCTGATCTTTTTTGCGAACTCCCTCTTTACCTTTCAGTCCCTTTTTTGTGTTTCCTTCTGTGGCAGATTTGAAAGCAGATTGCGAGCCGGGTC
>NW_019444047.1:0-2824 GCF_002814215.2 Seriola lalandi dorsalis
ACACAGACATAAAATTTAGCTGGAAACTGTGGAAAAATCTGAGTATTTTTCATTAGAATCAAACCAAAGAATAAAAACCTAAATATACGTATTTGTATGTCAGTATTATCTTGTCACTGTGCTATGGTTGAAAGATTCAGCTACATTTCATTATACTATACAGAATTGCAGTTCTTCTTGACTTTGGAAACATTTACATTTGCAATGATTAGTCGATTAATTCATTAGTTCATTGACAGAACGGTAACCGGCAACATTTTTGATCAAATATTAAACATTTAAGTAATTTTTTAAGCAAAAATACCAAACACACTCTGGTCCCAGATTTTCTCATGTGAGCATTGGCTGCTTTTCTCTATTTCATATCATGGCAAATTAAATGTTGAAATATTTTTTGGGTTTTGGGTTGGTCTGACAAATCAAGGAATTTGGTGACATCACCAGGGACCCTGAAATACTATAATAATTTTTCACAATTTTCTGACTTTATAGACAAAAACAATTGATCGAGAAAATAATCTTCAGATTGTTGGATACTGCATATAATCATTAGTTGCTGCCCCAAGAAAAATTGTTTACAAATCAATCTCTCTGTTCCTGAAGTCTGTTTAGTAGCTATTCTGGAGCTTTCAGTCATATCACACACACACAAATTGACAGTAAAGTTTAATACTGAACTCGCAACATTTCTTCTAGACTGGTAAGTAAACAGCCGTTAATGCCAACGTTGGCCATTTAGTGTCAGCAAAAACTTACATATAGTTACTTAAAGTGTTAAGTTATAATCCTTAAGATTTCGCCCCTGGTTGCTTTGGCTCGATTGTGCTTGTGCTTGTTTCCGACTTGTTGACTTACTTTCTGAAATTTTTTAAATGGACCCAAAAAATGCTAAAAATGTCAGATGTCTTGTTTTGTAAATAAAGAACAAATAAACTGTGTTTCCTGCTTTGGCTTTAGCTTTTAATGTGAAGCCAACAGCAGGAAATGTTGGGTTTGCATCGGCAGTTACTTCAATTAAATAAAATCAAAAACTCTAATGCTGGATAACGCTGGGCCTGGCAGAAACACTGAAAAACCACCTGTATAGTCACAGTGCTGTTTGTCACTGTGACTATACTGTGTGTGAAAATTGCAAAGCAGAGTACAGAGCAAGCGGAGGAAAAAGTGCCCGTTTCAATGAGTACATGTGTCCATTCACACCTACCTACTTTCCTCCTGTAGTTTCTCTCCCGAGAAGTGCTTGTTAGTGTTCACACACGCTCAGATAAAATCCATAAATGTGTAACAAAGAGCACGTAGTACATGACGTCTGAATACAAATAATCATGTTGATACCAGAGGGTAATTTTATAATTTTGTTTAATGAACTTCCTCTCTCTGTATCCCCACAACCCTCCCCTCTCCTTTCCGCTTCCTCCGCTCCCTGCTGCACCCTCTCTTCCCACCTACTCCCCCTCCTCTCCCACCCCCTCTCTCACCCCCTCTCTCTGTGTTTTAGAGCCCTTCAGTGCTGATGTCTGGGTGATGATGTTTGTGATGTTGCTGATGGTGTCAGCCGTGGCTGTGTTTGTGTTTGAATACTTCAGCCCGGTGGGTTACAATCGCTGTCTGGCAGACGGACGAGGTGAGAGGACACACATCTATAAACACACACACACACACAAGCACAGATCCAGTCAATCCACTGCTGCAAAAAAGATGACAGTGAGGTACATTTTCAGGCAATCTCGTGTGCTAAAATGAAGACTTAGTTGGCATGTTTTGTTACCTTGAATGCACCATTCAAACGGAGGACTCCATGTGCTAAATTACTTTGACAATCCCTTTTGAATGAGTGCGACTGTGGCGCTGGGACTTTCTACTCGATGTCTTGGAGTACTTATCTACATCTACAGTCACTTAAGCTCTTTTACTAATGAAAAGGATCATTGACGAGAACCAGTGATCTTAAGTCTTTGTAGCATCAAGGGGTGACTTGAAGGTGTGAAGACTCCTCTGTTCTTGCGGTACAATGTCTTTTTTTATTAAATATTACCTCAAATACCTCAAATATTACACCAGTGTTACACCACCACATCTAGGTTGTGAAACGGATGAGTAAGTAGATCTATTACCATACATTGAAAATATGTGTGAGGTTTAACAGTCTCTGACAGTATGGAACCAAACCACCCTGTTGAATCAAATACAGTTCCAGCAGGCTGTTCAAATCAATTTGCCCATCAAAATCAATGTTTTTTTTTCTCTATGTTTTATACAACCAGCTCTGTTGGACTCTCAGGATTGCATTAGCCTGACACAACGGCAGCCACTCAAGATAAAATCAGAAAAGTGTTATATTGCTGCCTGCAGCCTTTTTATCGTGGACCAGGGGGGATAAGAGTACTGATGTTTGGTTTGGAGTTATTTTTCCCACAGCACTGTTTTCTGAATGTCTTCTGTCACAGCAACAGTGTGTGTGGTTTAATCGCTATGTTATGTAAGGCTGTTGTCCTATACTGCTGCTCCAGCTGTAGTATAATTGTAGCCTGCTGCGTGCCCATCTACCCCTCCCTCCCCTCTCCCCCACTCTCTTTCTCCCCATCTCTGATGCCACACAGCTACAGTAGGTACCTTGTCATACCGCCATAGAAGTAGGTGGAACAGAGTTAGTCTGTAACAGGGGGTTGTCACGGCGGTGGCTGGAAGAGTGGATGTGGACCGTACAGCACACCCTGCGATCACTGACAAACTAAAGGATGGGAATAAATCTAGTCATTGTTGCTGCCATCCATCAACTCCCTCCCACAACAGCAGTGATGAGTAAATGCATATAGAGGGAAGT
>NW_019444048.1:0-2822 GCF_002814215.2 Seriola lalandi dorsalis
TTTTACATGCCTTTCCCCAGTGTAGTCATGTGTTTAAATTCACTTCTATGTGAAGTTAACCAGCAATTTTTAAGTGGCCAGTGGCATTTATGACTTTGGTGGTTCAAATTTCAGCGCAAATGGAGTCAGTTTCCTGTAATAATCATAGTGTGAAATGGTCTTTGCTCTCTCCGGTGCCATCAGGGTCAAGCTTTTGAACTGTAAATGTCAACAAGGAGTGGACGGAACTTGTCATGACCCCACAAGTACATTGATTTAAATTAGAGGAACAGCCGAGAGAAACAGGAAACATTTAAATAATTGTCTCATTAAGCAGCTGAGCAGACAGTAAAACAAGATACAGGCAGAGAAGGAGCACATCAATTACATTACTTTTGTTAGCAGGACATCCCTTGGTAGTGGAGAAAATACACTGGAGCACTATGTTGTTTTGGTCAGTATGGTACATATATAGCTGAATCCATTCGTACTGTTAGTTAACTCCAAACTGGATGTTGTGTAAGTGAAAACGAGAAAGGAAAAAAAAAACGACACTATTTGGATTTTTCTTTTCTTTTTTCAGGCCACAAAAACGAATCATTTTCCAGTTCCTGTACAACCTTGTGTGCTCGCAATGAACAAATATATTCTCCAGTATTTTGAGGGATATTACTCAATCCTTTTAAATGTTTTGATGGAAGCTTGTATAATGGCATAGGAAAGAAAAGTAAATTAGATTAAAAAGATGTTAGTGTAGTAGATCTATTAACAATACTTCAGATGTGCAAAAAGAGTTGAATTAAACTAAACAATGAGGTGAAAGGCTCTGGAAAGCTGAATGGAGCTGCAGATTTATCTGCTTTTGATAATACCTGCTTTAAGGGGCATTTGCAAACATTTATGTGCTAATCAACTAATCAAAAGAGTGAAGAGAAAAGGAAAAAGTGAGAGAACACAGCACACATGAGTGAACAGCTGAAAATGACCAAGCAAGAGAGGTAACCTGCACTGAAACTGAGATTCAGCTGTGGAGGTTTAGTAGAGATTAGGAAGGAACTAGAGCTGCAGACTGGAGTCTTGCAGTGGCCTCCAGATATTAACCTGCGAGAACATTTAGTATAAAATACATGTGTCTGATGTATGTATATATGAAAAGGGTATTACTGAGCAAGGTAACTGGCAGGAAATTTGAATTGCTGCATGTTAAGGCTCTGACTCTCTCTTTTCACCAGGGTATATTCGACAGCCACAACGTTTATTCTATCACCGCCCTCATGCACTTTAGATGCACCCACACTTGCATGTGCGTTAATACCTCCTACATGTGATAATGGATTTTTCTCTTTCATGTTTTTTTTCCTGTTATTTCAGTCTCTTATTACTACCAAAAACAGCAACGCTTCAAAATGCTCTGCAATGATTTTTTTCTTCAAAAATTCTGTTGGATTATTGAAAAATACATCCAGACTCAAATAAAACTACTAAAATTTTGTATTTTATTGTCAGAGAGGATCATCAGTGTTATTTTCTTGTGTTTGTTAACCGTGGAAACATGGCATTCAGGAGGCGTGAAAGTCTCTTGGCTTTTATCTTAAAGGTGTCAGTGCTCCAGATGGCTGGCTTCACTGTGAAAGTGCGCGGGAAACAGAAGTAGGAATATGTCCTCAGAGATATGATGGTGTGTAGTTTCTATTTACCTGACTGACGCTCAGCTCCACCCCCACTGACCCGCAGAAAGGTGTATGGTATGATACTGGTCTCCCACTCACTTTCCTGTGGTCTTACTCTTTTAAAATACGAAAGCGTGCACACACACACACACACGTACAAAAACAAGATTCTGTGCTATCCAACCTCACTGTACCTGCACTTATACACTTGCAATGGTTTGATCTGCACTTGCGTCCTCACTTTCACACTTTTTGCCTCTCACGTACTCCGGTTTTACAGATTCTTGACGCCTCAGAAAGAGTGAGTCTACATTTTTCATTTTGAAATATTAGATTTACATGTGTGAAATCTAGTTTGAAATCTTGTCAGTTTTTACTATATTACCTTCACATATGCTCCTTGTAAAACTTATTTTTTAATTTTCAATTCAGAAGATTAATGTAGACATCAAACACAATGTTTGAAGTCGGACAAACTTCAAAAGAAGTTTTAGCTGTCTCAGTAACAAGGACATTGCCCAGTTAAATCATGAAAGAATATACCACAGTGTTAATACAATTAATGTTGTCACAATACCAAGATGATGACTTTGATACAATACCTACATAAATATCTCCATACTGATACTGAACAATACCATGTGTCTGTTCTCATTAATTGGTCATTTTTACATCAAATTTTACTAAATAGAGATCTAAAAGATGCGCTCATTACAGAGCTGACCTCCACCAAGGAGTTGAGTAATTTATGTTCAGTCTACTTTTGTGCAACTATTGAATAATCCTGGACTGGGCATGAAGTCAACGACTTGCATTTTATGTAATTTATATTTATCCACGATCTGAATCATGAAACTCAGGAAATACAGCTCTTGAGACATTTATCAAATGGGGTATGGTACTGTTTTTAACAGCAGGTTATTGCGATACTCTTCTAGTATCAGTATACCATGCAACACTAAATACAATACCACTTAACTAGAGTACTTCTGCTATGATAGGTCTCTTTCTACTGCCCTTCTAACATTACTGTGACGTTACAGTACCCCCACCACATAATGGGCAAAGCCCACAAATTCTGTGCTCATTTTCTGTTTTTGCAGAATACGAAGATAACGTCTTAATGTACCCTGCCACACCCGAAATTGACAAATTTCAGTTGAGATAATAACT
>NW_019444049.1:0-2272 GCF_002814215.2 Seriola lalandi dorsalis
CGTGACCCAAAGCACAGATGTTGTTTTCCCACAACAACAGAAATGTCAATAAAATCATAATTTACTTGTTTTTTGTAAAATTCTGCAGGACCAGATCATTGCTTCTTTTTTTTTCAACAAATAGCCATATGGAGGTGACCTCTTAAAGTGGCACATACTGTAACATGCAATTAATCGTAATCTGCTGTGATTATAGATAAAGTAATTAAGTGAGTCTGGATCACATGCAGACATTACTGTACTCAAAAACGAGTGACCCACTGGTCAACTGTAGAACGCACAAATAAATAAACAACTTCCAGCTGCTTTTGTTGTGATTTAACTGCTGAGTGATGCCTGCAGGAAGAAGACAGTGCTGCTGTTGGTTGAAAACTGTGTTTGACCGTTAGTATTTTCTTCATGCTGGAGATGAAGAGACACTGTTGGAATCATGACACTTATCTCCATGAATATTGCACAAAACAAAGTCAGACATTATACAAAATAATAATAAAGACTAACAAAGGGAAGCTATGATATGATATGAGACACATTTTTCTGATGCAGAGCTGTTCAGCTGTAAAATAAATTTCAATTACATTACTACTTTTAATATAGGTTTCCCGCAGGCTAAATGTGCACTGTGCAGCAGCGTTACACAGGAGAAAACAAACATAACAAAAATAGATATTGGATCATACTCAGTAGTGGCAGATACTCAATGCTGAAAAACTCTGAGGCTAAATGTGATGAGAAGATCTTATTTTTTATCTTTTTGTCAAAAATCTTTCCATGAACAAGGAGCTACTTTATGACTAGGCACATATCAAGATGTATACCTACACAACACTTTATATGAATCATATATATTTGTATTTAAACATCCAATGATTATTTTAAATCTAATTTTATTCTGGAAATTTATTTGTAAGGCTGTCCAGTACCAGACACTTAACTACACATACAAAATAGTTATAATGTAAGTATGTAAAAGTGAAAAGAAAACCTAGTATTCTAAAAGATTTTATTTTCATTATGAAAGTTACTATTTATTATCCATGAATACTCTAAAAAGTGTAAAGGGTAAAGATTGGGTGATAAGTTCAAAAGAGTAAGTAGACCTTGA
The DNA here is from genome assembly GCF_002814215.2 of Seriola lalandi dorsalis. NCBI lineage: Eukaryota > Metazoa > Chordata > Actinopteri > Carangiformes > Carangidae > Seriola > Seriola lalandi. The sequence goes on from NW_019444049.1 coordinate 1,106, forward strand.
GTTGGTATAGTATATAGAGGACATGTTTTCTGTAAACGGCCCTTGAGATAAAAAGATTTAAAAAACATTGGTATTTCAAGCATTTTTTTGTTAGGAGCCTCAGACATTTGGTAATGTCTCAAATCTCTTTCACCTTCTAAACATTTCTAAATAAATTCTCAGCGAGAGACTAGAAACTATTTGGTTTGTTTGTGGACTTTCTAATAGCTCAAGCTCTCACATTCCTAACTGAACCTTTCATCAACAAGCTGTTTATGGCGCACGACAAACCCGGGAGGCTTCCGTCAACCATCAATCATCTGGAAACTCACCAGTTTGAAGGTCAATACTTTGTAGGTAGTCGGGTCGTCTACAATCTTCTGAAGGTTGGCAGCAACTGCAACAGTTACAATAACAACAAACATGTTTTATAATATGCAGAGTAAGTATAAGTATAGTTATGTTATTGCATAATTTTAAAATCAAATGCAATATATATAAGAAATACATTTCTATAAATTTGACTAATGTCATGTTCTAGGGGTTTACCAATTGAAATAAATGCCCGTCTCTAATAATACTTCTTCATAATCACTGCAAGTAACATCCTAACACTCTTTAAGTGAGGTTTTATCGTAAATGAGCTTTACGAGAATACAGAGGTGTAATATTACCAATTACGACATCGTGCCCGTTGACCAGACCGGCTGAGAACAGTTCCTGGGAAACGCCATCAGCAGTGTCTTGTGAGGGAATAACATGACAAATATTGGGCCTGCAACAATCCACTTACCAGGTAATTGAGTTAGATATTGAATTAGATACTGTCATGAGCATTCCCATTCACAAACACTCCCGTTACCCATTACACACATAACAATTCATAGAGCCTGAAGCTGTTATCACAAAGGGCATAACACACTCAAATCAATTTAGGCTGAACTCTTACCTCGCCCAGGAGTGAATTCAAACCGGATGTCATTCAGCTCCTTTCTAGAGTTCCTGAAAGGAGAGACAAGTGGGTGTGTTTGCACAAGTAGTATGCACAATTTGTTCAAATGTGTTGCAGCTCCCTTACAAAAGGAGCAGAGACATAACTGAGTGGCAGAACATCAGGAGACAAGGAGGAGACCACCAACATGAAAATGACTTATGTGAAATAGGGGAAGTGATGATAAGGTGGACAAG
>NW_019444050.1:0-2272 GCF_002814215.2 Seriola lalandi dorsalis
TTGAGAAACACAAAGCACACGTTGTACTACAGGTTGTTGAATGGACAAATTGCTTCAATTTAACTATGAACAAGTAGCCCCTACGCGACACAGTTGGGCTAGAATTAGCTAAAAAACCATTTGATCTAATATCTCAAACAAAAAGTCTGTGAGTCACTGAGTCAATCTTAATGGAAAATATATTCAAGTCTTAATGCTGCGATTTCCAAGACAAGAAGACTTCCTTCTTCTAAAATCATTATCAGCATCAATGTTGTCATGAAAACTACATTTAAGAGACACAGAGCGCCTGAAGTGAAACTTTGTTCCCAGACTGTGGCACAACCTGAAGTGGTCCTGGCCATCTCAACTTTTGACATTGTTTGAACTGGAGAAAGAGTAAGTAAACATTGTGTTTCCCAACCTCATTACTATCTGAACATTAAACTACTATCAAGTTGAAGAATGAAGAATGTTGTTATTGCTTCAAATTATATCCAATATGTTGAGGAGTTCTCACAAACATATAATGTATCTGAGGAGGAGTAGACTTCATGTTTGCTATTGTTGAAGCTGAAAAAGAATAAAACATATTTTCCAGTTCAATAAATACATTTTTCATTTGTTTTGGCCTGTATAAGCACACCGTGTTTGGAAGAAGGCTTCAGGTCGCTCAGGATGACACTGCAGTTCCTGCGAGGCTGTCACATTTTGGTGCTGCGACCTCTTAAACTGTCTGCCTACAGGGTCATAGTTTCTAGATCTTCTAACCTGTCTGTCTATCTAGTCTGTTGACCATTACACCTGTCAAATGTAGTTAGGCACCAAATACCAGGTGATTTACACTGAGGTAAACACAGTTATATCTGTTTTAATTTGGCAGATTAAAGGTAATGTTATGTAAGGAGTAGCATAAAGCAGAAACAGTTCAAAAGCATGTAGTTGTTGACGCATTTCAGCTGATGCCTCCACCTGTGATTTCTTTAATCTTGCACTGCTACATTAATTCATGGGAAAGAAAGATACATGTGCAAAACAGGAACAAGATCAGTAAGTCCAAATAACAAGAGGACTTGGAGCAGGAGAGAACTGGTTCAGTGTTTCATGGTTAAATTGTCATTGCCAGCAAACCAAACATTTTTATCTTAACCTGACAAAAATATGGTGGAAATGTTATTTATGTGGAGCTAAAATATATCCAAAATGATTAATTTGTTTACTTACAAGAAATATAGAGTAGTGTACACACTCTCATTATCCTCCTTCTCTGTCTTATCTTTCCACACCAAACTGTGTCTCTCACATTAATGAGGGTTCAGTGAAGAAACATCCCCTCTTATATTTTGATGCTGATGTGTAGAGTCCAGCAGGTGGCATTGTGGCCACAGGTATAAACCATCCACAAGCTTTTCAGGGTTGTGAGATCAAATTTGCCATGAAACACAGACAGACAGAGAATAAAAGCAAATAATTTTCTGCAGGATTTTTTTTGCATCTTCTGATGAATATTTACCCTTTTCCCTCAGTTTGAGAACAGTGTTACCCTGTAAGCTGCTTCACTGGAGAAATCTTCTTACTGTTTAACAGATAAGAGTTCAAAAGGTTTCTCACTAAAGCTGAGGAGATGGAAAACGTCAGCACATTGCAAGCAGACACTTCTTCAGCCAGAAGCTCCTTGTAGAAATCTTTGTTGGTGTGATGCTGACCATCACTCAGGCACTGGGACACTTTCATAAATGTTCTCAGCAGCTGGGGCGTTGAGATGCTCAAGTGTCCCCCTTGACTGAAACCTTCTCCCTACTGGGAAGAAATGCAAACATTAAATGATAGTCTCAGTCTGAAAAGGGAAGGCACACTCTCAGTGACTTCGACTGCTCAATAGACACCCACTTTGAGTGTGTAAAATTAATCTGAATGGCACATGACTCACAAGCTATAATCTACTCCACACTTACGGAAAATAAAGACGAGGATTATGATTATGGTGGAGAAAAAAATTGCTCCCATCCTGGCAATGTTCTCCACTCTCAGGAAGGCTTTGAATTTTTCCTGCAATGAAAAATGAGGGACTAGGTCAATGATGATTGGCACACAATCTCAAATATGTGCTGTAAATATACAGTACGTTGAAAAATATACTATAAATTGAAAACTGTAATATACAAATGGGTGACAAATTAAAGTAAAAACCTGAATAAATGACTGGAGAAACATAATGAATGCAGATGCTTCCACAAAGGTGCACTGCACGGTACAATTAAGCACTTAGCATCCCATCATGCTCTGTGGCAGG
>NW_019444051.1:0-1472 GCF_002814215.2 Seriola lalandi dorsalis
ACGTGTCATCTAAAGAGGTGTCAGGGACGTGTGGAGTCTTCCTCAAGAGGTCTCTCTTTTGCTTCAGAGTCATTGGGCTTTCATGGCAGACATACTCCGGCCGGTCAGGAAGCTCCAGAGAGGTGCTGGGAGTCACACGGTTTGGCTTCTTCTCCATGAATGGCTGCACTGAGCCTCCCTCTCCCACCAAAACATCTGGGGTCTTTTTGTCACTGGAGCAGTCCTCCACACTCACCTGAACCACCGGAGACAGTCGTAAGGTGTTACTGCTGGCAGGGGAAGCAGAGACCTTTGGACTCCCATTGAACTTGGAGCTTATGATGGTGTTGAGATCGAATTCTTCATCACTCTCCACGATTCTCAGTGGAGGCAACTGTTCAAACACCAAGGAGTCGCTGTCGGACATGGAGAGCAGTGAGTGTTTCTCTGGAATTGATGTGCAGTCGGAGGAGAGATCAATGAGGTCTTGGTCCTCTTTTCCCTGAGCTGATCCCACTAAGGAGCCCTGGTCCAACCTGTCATCAAAGGTCTCCATGCAGCTGAGGCGGACCTCGGGGATGACAGGTTTGGAGACGTCGGACTGGCCCCCTCGAGAGCCTCGCCGGTCCACGGGATCGTTGGCCTCCACCCGAACCGAAGAACCATCGGAGGATCCTTTACCGTGATGTCTGCTGTGGGATGTGGCCGAGGATGGGGGCAGTACCACAGGGGGCACCTGCATATCGCAGCGATCAATGCATGACTTGCGTCTGTGCTCGTCCAGATTGAAGAGGATGGAGTCCGTGTTAGAAATGTCCAGAGACTTCTGCTTGTGCATGGCCTGCAGCCGCTTCTTCCTGGTGCTCTCCTCCCTCACACAGTGCAGAATGCTGTCCTGAAGGGCGCTGGCTTCTCGGTACTCTGACAGCTCAATTTCACCTGATATACAGAAGAAAAACGAGACTTTACCCCAGTGAAAGCAATAAGCCTCCTGCTATCAGAAAAAATATGTTGTGCTGAAAACGATTCGATCGATGTGCTGTAATCCTACACTTTACTCTGAAAGCCTCTGCTTCTTACTTTTTTTGGCATTCAGCTCTACCGGCTGGTACTTCACAGACTTGCTGCCACCAATCCTCTTTAGGCGAGCAAAGAAGGTCTGTGACTCCTTGTTAGCAGCGCCAGTCGGAGTGTCATGGACATCTGACTCATCAAATACGCTGTCCTCTTCTAAAATGGAGAAAAATATGGAGAATTAACATCAGCACTGCCTTTATGTAGCATATCGTCACCTTCCTAAAATAATGGCCTAAGTCATGTTTTGACAAAAATGTTTTTTTTGCCTAAATCACCCCCTCATGATGCTGGCCACCTCTGGTAAAATCGCCTGAATCCTCAGTTGAGGGGAACATGCAATTCTACCCCCGGTTGTATAATGGCCTATGTCAAAAGTGTGACTCTTTTGTTGAGTTTTTTGTGTTTCCTGAAAAACC
>NW_019444052.1:0-2822 GCF_002814215.2 Seriola lalandi dorsalis
TCACTTCGTGCGGTTTAATTATTGATCACCTCTCCAGTTGACACGTGGCCGGGGAGACTGGGAGATGAATTGAAAGAAACAGAGGGACAAACTCAGATCATTTCATCCTTCTTTGAGTGAGACAGCGTTAGTTAATAAATCTAACAATTATTGTGATGTAGTTTTTCGCAGTAGAAAGTTGCAGATATATGACAAAGAGATTTGTGTTTGATTTGGAATTGACAGATTTGCTGGAAGAAAAAAGTTAAAATTATCATTTCTAATGCGTTTTTTTTCTGTTATTACCGTTGTCTGTTAGCTTGTTTGCAGGCTCAAGATTCACAGTGTTTGTGAAATGAATATTCTGACTCTAAATTGGGAATATGTGGCTTTGTCAGTTCTAAAAATAAGGTATCATCTGCACTACTTTGGAAGTGTGCTTTCCATTGCCCTGGGCTATGGATAGCTCTGTTAATATGGAGCAGTGGTTATCTGTGACTTCACACAGTTCTCAGGTTCCTCATAAGAAAAACCGAGTGCAACAGTAACTGTTGTACAGATGTAGTCTGCTGCTTTATGAACTTACAGCTGAACTGTCAGGTAAACTGGCTAATCTTTGACATGCCGTATCCTCCACCAGCTAATTGGCTTAGCCGCAGCTTATTCTGAAGTCGCTCTCCTCGTGCCTTTCATTATGAGAACACCAACATGTTTCATGAACAACCTGATGTAGCAAAAACCCTCCCCCTGCAAGTTTCAATAAAGAGGCTGAGCGATTTTCATGTAAAGGGCAGCTGACAAGCAGTCTGCCTCATAAATCAATTACTGCTATTGCTGAGAGGATATGAAGTAACCTAATAAATAGAATAACACAAACTGGCTATCTGTCATTGTTTTACTGATGATAATGAGGACCACTCAACTTTTACCTGAAGTTCACTAAGTCCACTCAAGTAAAAATTGTTTCTGCATGCATTTATTTTATAATTTTAAAGCTGCACTTATCAATATTTTTATATCAATAAGGAGCCAAATGACTATGTGTAATGTAAAAAGGGGCGTCTGCATAGCTCTGCAGATCTCGTCAGTTCAAATGTTTTGATTCTGTCTTATCAACCTAGTTTCCAGCAGCAGCAGGGGGTTTGTTTCACAGAGAAATGTGTAATACACCCACTCTACGCAATCGGTGCAGCAAAAAACAGCATACTGTTAGTGACTAGCTAGTGAACACGGTTTAGCAGCTAGCATCTAGAAAAAACAGATATTTTCCCTAGAAGTTGTTGAAGACCAAAACAGAGGTGAAAGCAGAGTGAATATTAGACTTAAATTTGTCAGGTGACCAGAAGCAAGGACAGTGTTGACAACAACAACTTTATTTGGGGCTGTACAATTAATCGAAATATAATCAAAATTGCAATATGTCCAATTGCAGGAGCTGAAATTTTTTTTGATAAAGGTAAAATGTGTCACAACATTGTGCACTGTTAGCACAATAAGCGCAGTGTTGCTATCGAGATGCCCCGGCCGACAAATCATATTCTCCAGGTGTAAAAGAGCGTGTGTCATGTTAGGTTAACAGCTTGTCCTGTTGCCCCAGGTGACCAAAAAAATCCATAGATCCTGCATTAAAGTTTGAGGAATAGTTCTAAATTTTGTGAAATGTGCTCATTCACTTTCTTACAGAGAGTTAGCGGGTTGATACCAATCTCATGTCTGTATAGTAAATATGACGCTACTGACAGTAGCTTGTTAGGTTAGTTTAGCATAAAGACCGGACACAGGCTTTAACTAGTCTGGCTGGCATTATGGGGGCGAGTAGCCCTCATAATGTGACATTGAGTATAACGATGGCTGTAGCAGCAGCTAATTGTTTCCTTCTGTTTCCAATCTTCGTACCAGGCTAAGCTAATCAGCTGCTTGTGGTAGCATCATGATGGCTGTATGAGCATTAGAGCGGTATTGATCCTCTCATCTAACTCTCAGCAAAAAGCAGCACTAGTGAATTTCCCAAACTGCCAAACTTTAATCTTAAAAACCTTTTCTATGTAGCACAGGTTTGAAACTTAATGGGGTCAACACCACAAGTTTGTTTCCCTGAGCTCCTTTGTGTCATAGCACATTCTCTCCACTGGCCTCAAACAACCAAATATCTCTGTCAGGTCAATTTCCTCAGCTCAAATTTCTGTGTCACGGCCCCAGTCCATCCCTCTCTCCTGAACCCAGACGTGTTGGCCTCAGCAGCCTGATTAGAGGGGGCAGGTAGAGGAGATTCCTTAAAGAAACTGGGACAAACCCTAAAAATGCTGCTAGCCTGGCCCCAGACGTCTGGATGAGGGAAGACAGTGACTCGATTTAGTTTGCAGAAGTGAGCCTCCTGGTGAAGCAGAGGGTGAGAAACAAGAACTCAGAAACTGCACGTATTGATCACAGCTTAGGCTTCAAATTGATTTCTCTCAGACTCAAGGGGAGATCACGTGACTGTCTCCACGTACTGTCAACGTTTTATAAGCCTGTACTGTCTCCTCAGTGTTTTCTCAAAAGAATCACAGGTAGACACGAAGGGCACTTAAACGCTAAGTTATGAGTGTTGTCAGAAACTGAAAAGACAGTTTGAGATAACATGCCTGTCTGATTATTTCATCACAGTGAGTCTGGTATATATTAGCCGCCTTGTTTGGCCGTAATATGAGGCAGATTTTTTCAGGCTGATCTTGTCGATTTTCCTTCGGAGGCTTTAAAGCAGCTCATTTGTCAGCGAGGCCATTTGTTTGACATCAACATGTCTGGGAGTTTGCTGAGTAATCAGGCTCTCTAACTTCATAAAGTCGTGCACAATTAGGGCT
>NW_019444053.1:0-2252 GCF_002814215.2 Seriola lalandi dorsalis
ACAGGAGCAAAGCATCTTATGAACTAGGTCTGTGCGAGTGTAACCCGGCTCTGTATGTGGTTAAATGTAAATGAATGTATCTGCATTTAATCTGGACAAGAGACACTTGAAATAACAGGTGTAAATGGGGCCCCAAGAGTTCTGTAGAACAGAGTGCATCATGTGACAAATCTGTCGCACAGTTTGTTGTAAGACAGTTTACAAAAATAACTGTTGACAGTGACATTTCTTTGATCTTTATATGAGTAACATTAACCACTCCCAACAACCGCCTCTGTAGCTTGTTGATGTAAATTACATGGGTTGGATGGATACATCACTTATTACTGGTTAGGGCAGAACAAATAATACCCCCAGCCCCACCCCACACCCACATCCCATACCCCACACACACATCCCACACCCCACACACACAAAACAGGAAACTGGGATGAAAACAATGAATGAATAAATGAAGTGATGCAAAATGGAAAATGTATTATATCAAAGGTTTTACTGTCATGTCGCAATCTATGACCTTTCACCTCATGGATACATAATAAAGGTAACAGTAACTGTAATAATACACTTGGTGGCCATAAGTGTGTGGACACATGAACCTTCCACATGAAGATATGATGGGCATTCGCTGCTACAGCAGCTTCCACTCTTGTAGTGTCAGTGTTTCACAGCAGTGCCATAGGCTGTGGCATGTCACAGAGATCATCTCTGTGACTTTGTGACTACAACAACCCTTTTGTGCATATTGTTATAACTCAGTTTTCACTGTGGAGACATTAAATACAAAAGCAACAAACAAATTCAAATTAATCAGATGAATTTGATTTATTGCCCAGCTCTACCTGTACCTTTCACCGCACACATTATCATTACTCAGGTCTCTCTTGAGACACCTCATGTTGGCCCGAGTCTTGAGCTGGAATATTTTTTCTGAGAAGCCATTGCTCCATAGTCATTCCATGTAATAGCTAAAAACTGCTTATAGCTGCTTGGTTAAGCACAATACTGAGGCTCAAAAGTGATGGGTTTTTTTTTTTTGTCTAATTCTAAAATCATGTGCATGCACACTGTCACTCTCAAAAACACACTCAATAAAATCTGTTCTATGGCAAATTATATCACAGGTACAGGTGATTTATTGCATATATACATTATTATATATTTTTAATATGTTCTTTAATTTTTTTTTCTCCACAACCATCTGGCAAGCCCTGGAAATCGTCTCACAACCCCCTTGGCGGTTGGGACCCCCATGGTGAGATAATACAATAATGTGCTTCCAACAGTTTGTGGGACATAACGTAATCCAGTCTAAGTTACCTGGGAATTCATATTGGACGATTCCACACCTCATGATTTACTTCCTGTGCCAGTTCCCTCCTGCCAATGCAGGAAGTTGTTTGTCCTTAATATATTTTATTTGCCAGAACCACAGTCTTCCTGTCACCTTACCCAACTATAGCTGCCATGCACGGACACTGTAGAAAAGCGTGAATGTTAAACCCTGGACATGACCCAAGAGTTCTGCAGAATCGTCCAGTATTCACACTGTGGTCTTGTCAAAACAGTTTCATGTGGAAACAGTCACAGTCATGTTAATTGCTATATAACTGGATTTATTAAGTTTTCTCTCAACAGCATATGGACTGTGTACTGTATATCACAAGGCAATGTGTGTCCTGTGTTGGCGTTTTCTGCCAGACAGCCACCACAGCGCCATTCACCTTCTCTGAAACAGGCTGTCACCTCCAAAAGCTTTTCATAAAATCGAGCTTTTGGTTTCAACCTATGTGTCAATGATGAGGTTCCACTGTGCTGTAACGCAGATACATGTGTACACATGGTTGACTTTGCTTCACGAACACGGTGAATCACTTGTTTATCCTCACAATCATGCACTGAAATAAAATGAAACCAAAAACCTCTGATGAACTGTAATTTGTGCAGCTGTGCACATTTACAAAACAAGGTCTTCAAGGTTAAACCAAGCTCAAACAGGGAGAGAGACAATTTGATGCTGAAATGATCAGTGATTGGTTATTTCGAGGCAGCTGCTCAGCCTGTTCTCTGATCTGGCACAGCCCCACCAGCTGTTGCCCAAACTCTCTGATTGATTAGAGACTGTGCACTGCTGCGTGTTCATGTTCACAGGCAGCTGCAGGTGGGTTTCCTTCATGCAGCATTTTTCCACTCACCCTTAAGACAGAGAGAGTGTGTGTGTGTGTGTGTGTGTGTGTGTGTGTGTGTGTGTG
>NW_019444054.1:0-2821 GCF_002814215.2 Seriola lalandi dorsalis
GGCTCCAACATGAGATGTTTTTTGTTTTTTTTTGAAGTTCTACTCATAGTGACTTTAGCACAGTTGTAATTTCCTTTGAACCAGCATCTAGTGGCCATTAGAAGAACTGCAGCTTGGGGCAGTTCCACTCTGGGTTCTCCATTCAGCCATGATCTGAATGACACTGTGGGACAAGGCTTCTCTGTTAATATAAATGGTGCCTAATAAATCACAGTCATAATAGACTACATGGACCACCAGCACAGACTGGATGTCTACATGATGTGATGAAATATTCTCTTGAGCGTTCCCCCGTAACAAAACAGGAAACCAGAGACAAAGTCCAAGCTCACAACAACTTTGTAACCTAATAACATTTCAATGAGATGTCCCACTGTCAGAGTTCAATAAACAGAAGTATTTTTCCAGTGCATCCCTTTTTTTTTTGTCCAGCATGGCTATGCAGCATGGTAGCATTCAATAAAATAATTCTCATATATTTAAATCCTATTTCTGTGTAATATGTCACTGTAATACAGTACATCGACTTGTCCACCAAAAAGCCAACGTGTGGGCAGAAACCAGCAGTAGCCATCCTACGATATACAAGATTAGTGGTAATATTCATCATACAGACCAGGTGTCAACGTTTGCTTTGCTGTCAAAAAGAGGTGTAGGGGTGGCAATCACAATCACTCGGTATCCACAGTGTTCTTCATCCACTTGACTTGTGACTGACTGCAGCTACATGTTACCTTGTTTGTCTGAGGAGGAGGAGGAGGTGGATGGTGATGGGGAGGGAGCTTTAGGGAAGACCCTGTCAGTGGGGGTGATGCCTGGGCTGCCCAGACCAGAGGAACTAGAGCTGCTGGAGCGGTGTGGTGGTCCCTGCCCCTGTCCGATCACGGGAGCAGGCCGGACAGGTCTGACAGGCGGGGGCCTTAGAGGGGCACTCGGTCTGCGCGCTGACAGAGCAGGTTTAAAAGTGGTCATGGTCTCGGAGGAGGTGCTGCTGCTGCTACGTCGCTGGGCTGCATCCGGATCCCGGATCACCATGGTGTGGAGAGGGCTGCCAGGCGGATCCTGGGCTCCACCTGGGTGCTTGAGGGGCTCCAGAGTGTCCAGAACAACATCAGGGGCATGTTTGGCTACATTCTGTCGCTCCAGCTCCCTCAACTCATGGAGAGCTGTATTCATTGTTTTCTCTATGTCCTGATAAACATGAGCAGAAGGAAAAATAAGATTGAAACTGACATCAAATAATGAGGCAAGCACTAACTAAAACCACAGCTGTTTCTCTGGTGATACGGTAGACATTAAAAATGTACTCTATTTTTACATTTATTATCCTCCTGAAAATATGCAAGAATTAAATATTAATACAATATTAAATACGAGGTAAGGCAATAAAAGACTGCTTCTTTCAGTTCCAATGTGGTCCTAATCAACAAAAACAAAATAGAATTTTAAGTAGGGTTAGTGTATTAACAATACAGCAATTTACACAGAATTTCAGGCTAGAATCAATTTAAAAAACAGGATAAACACTATTAATAATCTGTTACGTCGCTGACCTCGGCGAGCGCTTCAGCTTCAAGAGCTTTGTGGTCCCCCAAACTTGCATGCCGAGTGGTGCTGGGTGAAGATCGCTGAGAGTGGCTGTCGATGAAGGCCTTTCTGTCAGGATGGTTGATGCAGCCAGCACTGCCAAATGTGGTGAGACGCCGCTTCTCTGGACTGTCTGTTGAACCCCTGCTGACAGCTATTTTGTGTGGGCTGCAGGGCCGAGGCATAACCCTAGGGGGCTGGTCTGGAGCTCTGGTGGGACTGTGACTGTCAGCACTGTTCCTGTGGCGTGGAACGGCAGCTCCATCTGATCGCACTCTCACTCTAAAAAGCGATAAGAAAGATTCATAATTTGTCCTTGGTTTGAATTTCTTGACTCTGTTCTCTCTCTAGTTTAACCAACCCCTACCTTCCCAATGCTGCTCCAAAGCGGTGCTCGGGTGTATGTTCACAAGGAGACTGGCGTTCGTTTCGGGATGGCGCTCTGTCATCGTGGTGTGGTCCACTGCTGGCCTCGATATCAGTCCTCTGAAGGCTATCTGAGAACGCATCATCTCTGACATAGACAAACAGCAGAGGATAATTTTTTTCGATTGATGGTCTCTGTCTTCGGGAAATGCTTTTACTTTGAGAGATTGAACGTTGTGTTCGATTTCTTGAAGCTCATGCATGAATCCTTAACAATCATGTCTATATTATCAATATTATCAGAGCAGTGAGCCATTTCCTTGTACAGAGAAAATTAATCACCACCACCAAAATTAAAACCTACTTTTGTTAGAACATACATCATTCTTACTCTTAATTTAGCTTTAATTTTGTTACCTACTCTGTAGGGCAGGGGGAGGTTATCAGGCAAATTAATTTAAAGGCTGCATTTAATGAGTGATGTAAGCATTTATTAAGTTTAAAAAAAAAAAATCCTCCTTCCTTACAGCTTTACAGCTAATTGCTGATTGGGGGCAATTTGTTTTGTTTTTGTTGCAACTAATTTTGGCATTAAAAAGTAAAAAAACACAAAGAAAGATTAGATCATTTTATTCAGACTAATCCTTATGAGGACACGTTTCATAAGGCCAAGCACAGAGCAACATAAATAATGACCAAGCCCAAAGAAACTCTGAACTAAGGTACTGACTCCTTGACTGGATCCCTCATAAATGGATCTTACTTACATGTCTTGCACCACAATGTACTGATGTGGGATCAGCCCATCCACACCGTTATGTCGGCCCTCCCACCAGTCCTCTGAGGCTCGCAGGTACAGTAACAGAGA
>NW_019444055.1:0-2819 GCF_002814215.2 Seriola lalandi dorsalis
TGTGTGACCTGAGTGCCAACTGGAATAACTCCTATCGGGAGCTGGAGCAGCGTATCCTCTCCATGGAGCAGAAGCTGGATGAACTGAGTCGCTGCTTCCAACAAACCTCCGAGCTGCTTTCTCAGGTCCTACGTCACCGCAACCCAGAGATCAGGTAAACAACACTTAGGACTGCTAGTGACGCTGCGCCGATCTGCTAACGACGCGCTGCAGGATGTGGTATCTACGCTGAATTGATTTTTTTGATTGTTTTTTTGCAGGTGACATGGCTCTATGCATTTTGTTAAGAACGGAGACAGTTGACTGCCTTCAGTGTTTTCATCTACAATATCCATGAAAATGAGACGGTAAATCTTCTCCACCCAGAGCTGCTCCAGACTCTTAACATGCTGAACCACTTGGAGGACTGGCATACCTACTAAAGATCTCATCTTCTGGCCCTGTGCAGAGTGCACTGCACAGTGACTCATAGCAGTAAAATTATACAGATAAAATAAGACTTCCAATCACTGTGGGAGAAGATTCCCTACACATTTTGAGAAATCTGTTGTGATTTCAGCAGTCGTGTTTGTGACAGTGAAAGAACTGAATTAATCTCAAACAAGAACTATGGAGATCCTTGTAATCCAAACTGTCAAAGGCTCCAGGATCGCTCTCTCAACTGCTATTTGTAAGGTTTCATTGATGGACTCCGTCGCCGCCTTATTCCTGTGGAATAAGATATATATTTTTACATGCTAATTTTATTTCAAATCTCTTGCAATATTTTTTATCAGTGTTAGCCTAATCAGTTTTTTTTACAAACCTCTTGCAAATCCTCTTTTCATTAGCAGACAGTTTAATGGTTACCGAGCTGATTGTTGTTTGCATACAGGCTTATTGAATATAATACATTCTCCAATAATTCCTCATTGTTCTGCTTTCCTCCAACCCATCAGGTTAATGGTGAATGAAATGATGTGTTTTGATGCTCCACTAACAGAAGAAACTAAACTTCAGTTATATTATAACCTTTATTTCAAACTGTAAGTCCTTGGGATTTTAATGGATGTCAACTGAAACTCATAGATTAATGTCTACAGTTAAGGTTGTAATCATCTGATGCAGGAAAAGCATCTGACAGTTTACACCTGTTCTCAGAACAATGAAACTTGAGTGTAAGTTGCCTTGTAAGCAGCTCCATCTAGTGGACATGAGTTAAGTAAAGTATGTAATGTTGAGGACAGTTAACATTAAAGTCATAAAGATTATATAACAACCATAAAAAAGTTATATGCTATTTTTAATCCGAATACCAATGTCTCATGGGAGCATAACATTGAAGTGTAGGCTGTTGTGAAAACAAATCTGAAAAACAGAACACAAGAGGCCCCAGAAACCCCCCGTACAAACCTCACTGTTAAAAATGCACTTTGTGAGAAAAATAGCAAAACTGGACTAGCTCTTTCTCTGGAGGATAAACTGGAGTTTTATGTGTTTTAACTTAATCCAAATACTGAAAAAAGTTCCTTGTGGGTTCAATTGTGTTGTCAAAAGAACTTATTACTATTATTATTATAACAGTTTACTATGTATCATTTGCACATGGTGAAAACATGTTAACAACCATCCAGGACATGCTTATAATTAAAAACTATTAAGAAAAAACATGTATGTGATTCTGCTTTGATTTTGTCACTTGGTAACACACAAATTAAACAAAATAGTGACAATCAGATGATGTGTGAAACATCCCTTTTAATTTAACAGTTTGATTTAAATTGTGGTGGACAAAGTTGAAGAAGAGTGGCGAAAACCAGACGTGTTGATCCATTGTCATTTCAAGGGCTTCTTCAATTGTTTAGTTTTTGTCCAGTTTTGAAGTTGGTGCCATATGTAAGCAGAAGGCCTAAAAAATAGTTGTCCACAGTCACATGTAAAGGGCATTTTGCATTTTTTCTTAACTTTACGTCTCCATGGACGCCCGGAAGGACGGGACTTTTTCTGTGATTTGCCCTTCATGTGTTCAGCTAAGAGTCTGGCTCCTATGAAAGTCTCCCCACAGCTGACGCAGATGTAGCTTATGGCCTCCGCATGCTGAACACAATGTCGCAGGAGGTGCAGCCGGTGCTTAAAAGCTCGGCCGCACTGGCACTGGTGTGAGCGGCGGCCTCGGTGGAGGTAGCGGTGGCTAATGATGAGGGAGGGCTGCCGCAAGATGGCACCACACTGCCTGCAGGGGTAAGGGACCTTGGAGCGCCAGCCTGTGTTCATACGTTTCATCAAAGCCACATCTTGGCTGTCGTTCTCGAACATGGCCATAATAGTGGGCGAGACGGGGTCAGAGGTCGCAGTTGCTGAAGTTGGGTCGGTGTCAGACTTCAGAATAGTGGACAGTGAGCCTGCACAAGTTTGGTCAACATGCAGCTTCCCGTTACTGACCTGGTTGACTACATCTGGACTACTGACGGTGGACTGGACTGCAGTGCCATGGAAACCTGAACCCTTTTTATCGGTCAATGCTGATGGATTGGTAATAATGCATACTTTGGTGCTGACCACTGATGTGTGGACTCTGGTAACATGGTTTAACAAAGTTTTGTCAGAAGTGAAAAAGGATCTGCATACGTTACATGCTTTCGGCATTGTCTCAGAACAAAAGAAGACCAAAGGTGATTTGCTTTCCTTGGGACACTGGTGGTGATGGTACAAGCTCTCGTGAGAGAAAACCTGGCCACAGATGTCACAGGAATACAAAGGCATATAGTGCTCATTAAGATCAGTCTCAGTTAGAAAGAGCGTCTTGCACAGTGAACACTGATATTTTACCCTTATACCAC
>NW_019444056.1:0-1351 GCF_002814215.2 Seriola lalandi dorsalis
CAAAGACCCATCGCAAATGTCCAAGTGATTTACAACTTGTGTAACTATTTTTGTAATTCATTTGTTTTCTATTGTTACAGACTGCATTTGACGAAATTTAATATGTCTGTTTCATGGGGAATAAAATAAAACATGGTCTATGTGTGGACCACTTTTATTAATGAAATCATCAATGTCATGACAGTGATCAATTTACAGTTCACCTAGAGCCTATTTTCCATTATAAATTAGACCATATGAACAGATTATCTGCATACTGGCTTTACCCATATTAAAGAAATAATTCAACAATTTAGGAAATATGCTTGTTCGCTTTCTTGTCATGAGTTGCATCGGAGGATTGAAACCGGTCTCATGTCGCTAGTATGAATATGAAGCTGCTGCTGGTTAGCTTAGCTTAGCATAACGATCGGAAACGGAGGGAATAAGATACAGTGTGTTAATTAGCAAGCTTTATTGGTGCTGGAACGAAGATTTTGTTACATTCAGACAGAGCCAGGGTTGCTATTTCCACATGTTTTAGTGCATTTCTTTTTTTTCATTAAAACCTAAAAAAAACAAGGCTGAATATCAATTGAAATTCAAATTAATTTGAAAACGTTGAGAAAATATCCTCACACCGAATCTAATCACTTTAGTGTTTTGTCATTTAGTTCCTAATAAATTGCATCTGAATTCAGTGTTTTCCACCTGTAATAACAATGAGTTTGCATCTGAAGTCCATGTAAAAAATTGTGTAAGGACTCTGGATACTTGCATCATATACATTATAATATTAAAAAATATATATTATTATTATTATTATTATTATTATATATAGATATCAATACATTTTCTTCCAGTAAACTTTTAAGTTTTAGGTAGTACAACCTTAATTCACCCCAGCTCCCCCACATGTAGGCAACGTGACTCTTTTCTGCCAGCTCCTGATACCATTAAAGGCTGCCAGTACATTTCAACAGTTGGACATTTTAAATATTTAAGGGAGAGATTGTAACCAATAGGTAACTTCAGCAATCCAAAGAGAGTATCCAACTTTAAAAGTAGACATTTGGCTGCTGCTTCTGTTTTTCCAACTATCTATCTTTACTGTCATGTGGTTGAGCAAACTGATAGAATCTACTGTGTCGCTGTTTGGATACACAGATCCCCTGCAGTGGAAAATGTTACTTATGTATGTAAAGCCTGTTTCTACAAGCACTCAGCGCGTTGTCAGCACCTCACACACAGGGGACCTAAGTTAACACTTTACAATATTTCCATTGATCAATAAGGGCCCAGTTTTTAGATTAATTAACAAAACCGAAAAAAAAATTGTGTCACTTGAAACGGTGTCAAAGGGATTGTGGTG
>NW_019444057.1:0-2189 GCF_002814215.2 Seriola lalandi dorsalis
CCTCACATGCTTCCACATCTGTTTATCCATCTATGAATACGGAACCAATGTTGTTGTTTGTGGTTTTTGGCGGTGTGTGTATCATGAAAGTTTAATAATTATGACATCAGAAAACAGTTTGTGTACATTTTATGTGTTTACCATAAGAGGAAGCCAGTGAAGCTTTAGGGAATACAAACTGCACACACATACACACACAGCAGGATTCAGGGAAATATGGCATTCATATACAGTGTCACACGTCACAGGGAAACTTCCAAAGCACCACATAGCATGAACTACAAACAAAAGCAATCGACAAAAGAAAATGAGTTTCTTTAATGCCAGATTTTGCCAGATTTTTTCTTAACTTACATACAGTCTTATGTGAAGTGTTTGTGTGTTTGTTAATTCACATGCATTCTTATGTGTTGTGTAGCTCCCGAAGTCTGGCACCCTGTGGAGCGTGTACATGAACTTTAACCACAAGCGTTTGGAGGCATGGGAGACGGTAATACCTTCATTTAAATACAGCAACGAGCAACCATTTTTTGAGATGCTGGTTCCCACCACTGACACTGTCCGCTACGGATACCTGATGGAGAAACTGCTATCGGTGCAACGTTCTGTACTTTTCACTGGCGACACTGGAGTAGGGAAGGTGAGGATTCCTGAACAGTTGTAAAACAGTGGTGTACTGTAATGTCAGTGTGACTTAAAATCCTGCCCACCACAACCATCATTTTCTGTTGAAATTTTGAAGGCATAAATGATAGCTCCTCTGTGATCCATGGACATGCAGAAACTCCATGCTTATGTCCCTACACAAGGTTATTTACGCATATCTTCTCCCAAGCATGGTACAGCCAGTCTTTCTGTGAAACTTGCTTTCAGCAAAGTGGCTGGTGCTTCCATGTGTTTTGGAAGAAGGTAGTCTACACTCTCTCTTGGTCATCAAGAAATTTTAAATTTAAATTTTCTATATTTTAAAAATTGAAATAAATACTAACAATACATACTAAAATAATGAACATAATATAATAAAAAAGTAGGCTGGAAAGGTAATTGTAAAATAAATATTTAACACCACAGTGATGACTGATTGTTAAGATTTGGTAAATTATCTTATTTTAAAAATGTTAAAATTTTTTGCTGTTGCAATTTCTCATAGTTTCAGACTATCAAACAAGAAGCAATTGGTGTTGGTGTTATCAAATCATTTCAATATCTCTATCCCTTGCAGTCTGTGGTGGCTCGGGGCCTTCTTAACAATATCCAGGAAAAGGCAGGATACCTTCCTGTCTACATCAGCTTCTCTGCTCAGACCTCCTCTGCCTGCACACAAGAGATCATTGAGTCCAAACTGGAGAAAAAGAGGAAAAATATCCTGGGTAGGAGAACAAATTTTTTAAGGACAATGTATTAAAACATTAAAACCCAGAAAATTAAAGAAGCGTGCCTGGTCACATATCTGCTGCATTACTGCTTACTATTTACATCATCTGCATACCAATGTATGCTCAGCGATGGCTGAGTCGAACCCTTTTTTAAAGCCAAAAACTGCCATTGCAGCCATGCTTGTTTATTATTCAGATTACATGCTGTAGCTTGTAACACTTTTCTCCAGCAAGCTCTCACATCATTTTGGAGCTACATAAACACACTAATGAAGAGGGGCTGCAACAGTTTTTGCTCTAGCCATTCATTCATCATACGGTTGTCCTTCACTTTCCCGCTTCTTCAGTCGATCTACATATCAACATTCTGGCTATCCATTCAACTGGCAGTCTTATGTCTGTTAAGCCTTTTCTCTCTGTCGCATCATTTTTTTCCTTTTCCCTGTAGGTGCTCCTGGTAACAAGAAGTTAGTCGTCTTTGTTGATGACTTGAATATGCCCAAGCTGGACAGTTATGGCTCTCAGCCCCCTATAGAACTCCTGCGACAGTTCCAAGATTTTTCTGGCTTCTATGACAGAAATAAATTCTTCTGGAAGGAGATCCAGGTACAAATATGCACAAATGATATGAGTTAATTTGCCACTGCGCATTTAGCTGGTTTTGGCTGCTTTAAGTCCCACAAATGGCTATTTTTGTAGTTTCCTATAGATGTGTTTGTCCCTTTTATGAATCGGCAAACATACTAGTAGAAACAGCCTTCAATAGTCATTTAGAGCGGATGTCTTAGAGTTAGCTGTCAATTTAAAAAAAAA
>NW_019444058.1:0-2183 GCF_002814215.2 Seriola lalandi dorsalis
GAAGTGATAATAATTAATATTCAAATGGTCAAAGGTCAACTTTACTGTGACATCATAATGTTCTGCAAAACACTTCAATGCCGTAAATCGGGGAAGGGGAGATTGTGACCATATTTCCTGAAACTCAGCTGGTTGGTGGATTTCAGGAAATCAATGACAAAGATCAGGATAGCTTGCATTAAGTCCCTTTGATAGTGTGTTATACACAATGTGAATGTAGGGTTTTGTTAGTATCAAGACATGTAAACTTAAAGTACTATATACAATATGTATAGTTTTTTAGTTCTGCCTGTTGTCTCATTTTCTATTTGAGAGACCAAGGTAGGTAGAGGTAGGTAGGTAGGTTCAATTTCCATTAGGATTCTGTAATATTTGTATTGTGGGATCTGAATTGGAACAATCATAAAACTCACAGTTCTTCCACGGCCCCCCTTCTTCCCTTTCCTTCCAGACTGGGCTCTTTTTCCCTTTAAGAAAGTGACAGGAAATAAATGTCACAATTCAGCTGCTGATCAAAAACTATAGCTTGTCATGTGAACAGGCAGGTGGAAACTGTGTCTCCATTATGACAACTTTACTTTAAGAATTAAGAGATACAGTTTCTGCTTTAGATTTCATCTGAGTTTAGCGTTGGCTTCCTTTTACCTTTGGTCCCTGAATTCCTTTAGTTCCTGGAAGCCCAGGAGGACCAGCAGGTCCAGGTCGACCTTTACTACCTGGGGGGCCAATGAACCCCATCTTCCCTGGTGTGCTCTGAGAAATACAGTCACAGTCTTTAAATTATACAACAACTAAAGTAAAGATTTCTGGAATTGATAAAATATCACACCATTCAGTAACACTTAAAGGTCTAATTACAAAAGCTGAGAATTGCAAACCCAATCCTTGAGAGTTCAAATAAGCTATCTTACCACTGTGCCTCGTGTCCCAGATTCTCCTTTTGCACCTTTTTGACCCTTTATTCCCTGGGAAATACAGAGGATTATACACATTGTGTCACTGTCGTTACATCTTCATGCACACCATTAAATATGCTTGACCAGATTAACAATGCCAACAGGTTGCAACAGATCATGAAATCCCACCATGTCTCCTGTGATGCCTGGAAGACCGGGTTTTCCCTTCACACCGTGACGGCCCTGATTTGCGCAAACACACAGCAGAGACAGCATTAGATATCAATTAATTCCTATAGATGGACAAATCAAACCCATAGTGAGAACATTTCACTGCATCAGAATGAATGGTACGTCACACCTTTAGTCCAGGGATTCCGGTTTTGCCATCAACACCTCTGTTGCCTTGCAGTCCCTGAAAAAACAGAGGGGTATTTATAGCATGTATTTTATTTTGTAAAGTTTTATTTTTTAATATTAAAAATAAAACATGGTTACAGTCAAGGTCATACCTGAAGTCAAGATACATTTGTTTTGTATGACATAAATCAAAGTTACAACCTTGTAGGGCTTAACATAACACATACCTACTTAAAATATAGACAGTGTGGCCTGTATGTAACTAAATTGTAACTTTCAACCCATCAAAGTCAACACAGCCATTTTTTATATTGTTATAAAAGTAGTTAGTGTGGAGTTTTTCAAGAATATTGTAGTAATAATAATAAATACATCAATGTCATGTCAAGTCAAACATACTGTTGTTGATGGTCCAATTTGTCCAGTAGGACCTATACTACCAGGGGGGCCCTGAAATGAGAAGAAGGAAACCTACAGAGTCTATTTCCAGTTGTGTAATATTGAAACAGGTTCAAACATTTATACATATTTTATACATAACATGAACATCACATGATGTGCTCATGATGCAGGGACTGATAGTTATTGGCCACCTACAAAATTTTGACATCATTAACAATCAAAAGATCCAGCAGTATTACGAACAGTTTGTCCCTGGAGCCCCCTCTGGCCTTTGACTCCTGCTGCCCCGGTCTTGCCTCCTGGTCCAAACTGTCCAGGCATGCCTGATGGACCTCTGGTGCCTGGCTCACCCTGTGAAAACGTTGTTGTCATCATCATCAGAAATCTTCTGCCAGATCTTCAACATTGACTTGACATTAAAGACAATCTAATTTCTAAGGTAATATCCTTCATCATTGTTTCTAACAGCTTACACGACTGACCTTGAGCCCTGGAACCCCCTGTTTTCCTCTGTCTCCTGGTGCA
>NW_019444059.1:0-2176 GCF_002814215.2 Seriola lalandi dorsalis
GCAGCTGGAGCCGCGTCAAGGATCATTTCCCTCTTCACATGATTAATTACAGTTTGATCACTTGAATCTAAATCTGATTAATTTTGGTCACATGTCAGGGAGGCATCAGTGGTCTATAATGTATACTGTGTTAATCTGTACCAGGCTCTCCTTGAGAATCGTTTCATGAGGTTACAACATGTGAAACTAATGTTGTGCATGTGTGAAGAGCCGAAACGATCGCTTCATGTCATTCATGTGTGAATCTTTGGGATTATCATGTGTAAATTGCTGGAATTGTCATCGTGTATGTGAGTACACGCTGTCTTTAATGGGCCACCCATACAATGAGGTGATTGAAGCTGTACGTTCATTGTCTCCACACTTTGCATACAGTATGCTCTGCAGATGTATAAGAGGAGGCAGCCTGCAATCTGTGTGTACAACATTAACCTTCTCCTGGAAATCACCTGGTAAGGTGTATTTAAGGAGGTGCACACGTAACGACGCCTTCAAAATCAATGTCACTCATGGATGTTTTCTTTTTTACCCGGACCCTCATGAGAAACACCTGAGGCAAAAAAAAGGGATCCAAAACACACACATTTTCCCTCAGGACCTTAGGCCAGATTCCTGTCCTAAGTGGTTGTTGTGGAACTCCTGAGCTGTCAAAGCCTCACCATAATCCCTCTCATGGGTCAGGGCACAGTGTCAGAACTCAGTTTACTGTACAGCTTTCCTCTATTTACTGGCCTGAGCTTCTTCGTGGCTTGTAAAAAAGGACAGATTTGTTAAATCATTTGTTCTGTAGTAGCCCGGGTAGCTTCAGTCTTGTTGTTAGGTGAAAGCGAAGGAAAAAAAAAAAAAACTTTTCTAAGTTTGACCTTGGTGAATGCTTCAGTTTATCCAGTGGGCTTTGGAAGAATTTCATAAGTGAGTTTTCACCACAGACAGTAATGTACTTACTCTAGAAATAAATGTGAGCCTCTTGAACTGTTGCATTGTGTATACAGAAAGCTGTTTTCTCTTTTCTGAAAGTCCTGTTTGTATAGTAGAAGATGCAAAAGGGACAGGGAAAGTAGCTCCACAGGCACTTAACGCCTGACCTTACAAATATGGCAGCAATGTGGTGTGAGTGACACTAGTACAGTGCAAAGATAACACGGCGAGGTCAGAGGTCACTCTTACAGTACCTGCATGCCCACAGGCCTGAAGCTTGTTTGTGCTTTTCCATGTGCGTTTCTATGTGTGTGTGTGTGTGTGTGTGTGTGTGAGTGTGTGTGTGTGTGTGTGTGTGTGGATTTTTGTGGTTCCAGCTCATCAGCCAGCAACAGGATCAGTATTTCTGCCAAACCAGTAATTAGATAAGAATGATAAACATACTAAAGCTAACAGGAAAATTAAGTAGAACTGGATGTCCAGTGTTTTACATTGCTTGTTTTTCCTGCAAGAATATCTGGATGGTGTATTTACGTTTCCCCCACGGGCTCGTTTGGAATGTCAGATGACAGCTCACTCAAAGTAGTGTAATTTTTCAGCTCTGAAATGACAAAAGACAGCATGTCCTGAATATCTTGTCACTGTCAAACATTGTTTAGTATAATCAGAATCACCTTGACTGTGCTTTGTGGGCAAACAGAGGAGGAACTGTAATTGTAGATATGCTGTATGTTTTAACACAAGAATAGCAAAGGGGGGCACAACAACTTGCAGGGAAGCTTTGTGAAGTGTGTGAGCTCTGGAACTGTGATCCTCAAGGGCGAATCAGCGGAAAACAAAAGCACACAACAGTCGTGGCCTACATTCGTGTTGGAGTGCTCTCAACGCCAACAGAGCTTATTTTCATACGCCATTAATTGCTTGAATAGATTGCCTGTTGAATTCTTAATGTGCTATAAATTCCATGTTTGTTTTCTCCGAGTTGACAGCACACAGGCATACTGTGTCAGGCCTTGTCCT
This sequence comes from Seriola lalandi dorsalis, assembly GCF_002814215.2. Classification (NCBI taxonomy): domain Eukaryota; kingdom Metazoa; phylum Chordata; class Actinopteri; order Carangiformes; family Carangidae; genus Seriola; species Seriola lalandi. The sequence continues at coordinate 1,939 of NW_019444059.1, forward strand.
GTAATCAGCGCTGGCCTTGGAAGAACTTCAGCTAAAGAAAAACCCTTCAATGTTTCAGTCTTCAACTTTAAGTTCTTATGGGCTATTGTCCCCAGGTTTGTCTTTCCTCTCGTTCCTGTCACAATGGAATCTATGCATTACATCTGCACTGTACATCAATGGCCTTGTGGTACGGTACAGTAGAGGGATTTCTTTGTGCACTTCTTTTTCTATTCGCGAGGTAGGTGTGAAAGCTGGA
>NW_019444060.1:0-13230 GCF_002814215.2 Seriola lalandi dorsalis
TTTGACTGGCGACTCCCCAAGTGGAGTCTTTTATACAAGTCTGCTCTCAAAAAACATGGTTTTAAGATTGGATCCGTTCCCTGTTGTTAGATCACAGTTCAGTTTCTGCCCAGGTAGAGTATTTCAAAGCTCTTCAGACTAAAAGCCCATCTTCAACAAACTGTTCAACAGACACAGACTATGTCTACAAGATTGGACCTGTTACCTATTAACAGCATTTAAAATTAGTATACGCTTTCTTTGTTCTAACTTCAAAAGGTTCTGATGTCTGACTCCCCAGCTAACACATTATGTACTGGAGATGATATGTTTTTGTTCTTTGTGGAAAGACATATTCAGAGAACTTCATCACTTATTAAGTGACAAAAATGGTCATATACGTATAAAAAGAAATGTAATATTCATTTAACACATTCCCATTGTTGCAGGATAAATCTTTCCATCTTGGCTAACATGACACTTTACACTGATATTCTGTGATGTGCATAATGAGACGCCACCTCATCTTTGATGAAAAAAAAATGTGATCTGAAGCTGAGCTGCAGTTCAAACATAAAATTCCACTGATGACGAAACCGAACAATCCACAAAAGCTTTAATGGGAATTTGGAAGAAAATATCTTCTGGTGGACATAGAGGTCTAACTGCTTCAGAGATCAGGGATACATCTGCTATTGAGGTCTGCATAGGTCCATCCAGCTGAAGATGAGTCACTGAATGGTTGATGAGAATGAAAATGATGTGACTCACTTCACAGTCAAAAGATCTCTGGGAGATTTGGGCAACCTGTTAAAAAGTGTTCTCCTCCACCATCATCAAAACAGGAAGGGTGGCGTTCATCCCTCCAGTAGATTTTGAGAGACTTGTGGAATATTGGGCATAGCGTTCAGGTACATGCAGAAAGAGCACTGAAGTCAAGAATAGTGAGTGTTGGGGCCCAACCATGCAGTTACTTTATGCGCAAGCTTTGTTGTCTCTGCTAAAAGATGGTAAAACCGAAGCATTTAGTTAAAAGTGGCCTAAATCTGCATAATGAGCTTTAGGAGGCACAGGTGTGGTCAATATTACAAACTCAATATGTCATAAAAAGACCATGATGTTTTGCTTCTCTATATTTAAATGTAGTTGATTGTTTTTGATTTTGTTATCTTTAAACTCCACATTTCCCTTTCTCTTTCTTTTTTTCAGGCTTACTCACATGCACACATGTGCATTTATTTAATAATAGCCCACCCAAAACAATATATTCTTGGACAGTCTGTGTTATTTGGCATGCCAGGTCAGCATGAATAAAGCAACAACTTCCATGTAGCAATAGTTGCCTACAACAGAAATGACAGAATAATTACTCCCTATAAGAATGGATTATTTCAAAGAATGACCCTCCCCCTGCACATGATGTGGATAACAAACACTGAATCCATTAACTCTAGAGTGAGGAGCATACAACAGACTGTGAAAACTTTGTCACAGTCCCTGCATGTTTGACACTATGATACTCTGCATACAATTCTCTGAGCTCCCACATTTCTGTACAAAGTAATCAAACATATAAATACATGAAGTACATATAGTAGAAAATTAAATATCAGAGCTGTCGTGGTGATTCATTTAAATTGATATATGAAATACAGTTTGCCCACCCAGTTCAGATGTGCTTTTTGGACTTAGAAAAACATAATGACCACATCCTCCAGGCTGTTTTGTGGACTAAAACTAGAAAATGACCAAAATGCAACTAAAACTAATGTGTGTTTTTGTCAAAAAAAAAAAAAAACAAGACTAAAGCCAATTCATAATCAAGTCTTATAAGCTTACCTCTGTACAGCCTGTTTAAAGGGGCTATTTGTAAATTTTCTCTGCCGACGATTGTGGTTTTTAGCTGGGAGGGGATGGTGGTGACTGTCACTTGACAAGAACTTTAGCCATTGTTGTCCTTATAATACAAGAGGTTACAATATGTCCTCTGAGCAGCACTATGTCTTCTGGACAGATTGAAGGTTAGCTGGTTAGCGTGCTAACTTCAGTCGAAGTAAAGACGTCAGAAACAAGAGTTGACATTGGTGTTACTTTCCACCACTAGAGACAGCTCTTGGCGACTAAATGAATAAAGTCTGATGTTGAAGTTGTAACTTTTCTTCTACACTGGTTTGTAAACAGATTTTGATGCTAAAGTTGACTATGTAGCAATACCAAAACTTGCAAATAGCTACTTTAAGGTATATTTAAGTTTTAGATTATTGGCTGTGGAGGAATTACAAAAGATATCTGAAAATGGACTTGCTGAAGCCTAAAGTCGTTAGTTAAATCTATTTTCATGAAAAGAAAGCTTCCCTTTAAACACATTATATCCCACTATCTGTTCTAGCCTGTCCTCCAAAACTGATTCATTTGCAAATGCATCAGGAGCCTTTCTACAGACCTCCCTCACAGGCCCATAGGGAATAATTGTCTTTTTGAAACAAAGTGCATCTATGTTACTGTGTTGAAAAGCCTTTTCCATCCTTACAAATTTTAACCTGATGTTTCCAAGTCTTCAATTTAAAGTACAAAATAGTTTGTTTGTCAGTACCTTCCAAAATGACTCGCATGAAGAAAAAGATTACTCTCAAGCTTTTTGTCATCTGTCATTCTTACAGTTAACAAAAACTAGTGGTTTAAGGTGAGGGGAAGATCACCTTTATGACAGCACTTTCCTCAACTGAGAGAGGGAAGTCATTATTGCAAGAAGAGGTCACTTGTTAGGAAAATGGAAACATACAGTTGGTTGTTTTGACATTGTGAACCAACACTTTGAACCAAAGACCTAAGCAGTCATTTCTCTGAGTGGCACAATCACCCAAAAGTAATGCACTTTGAGCTGCCATGTTTCATAGTACAACAAGCCAGGTTGACAAGAGGGCAGAAGATGCTTGAAATAATTCACAGAACTTGTCATTTTAAAAAGTCATGCTGGAAGCATTTCAGTCTGGAATATTAACTTTCCAGACACTATCACCTCACTTCACCTCAGTTTGTCCTGGGCTTCATTCAACAAAACATGTGTCCTTGTAGTAGAAACAATTGTGTCAGTATACAGTCTTTGATTATGAATAGAAAGTAATGGATCCAATTTAATGAGAGGTTATAGAACTGACTAAACCCCCAAGGACATAAATTTCATGTTAAATTCATCAACTATACTGTAGTGACAAGGAAGTGTTAGTTATAGTACTTGGCATTCAACTGGATTAAGGCGGATGTCTACCAAGGGTGTTATCATCAATGTCAAATAGGCAATAGTTTTATGAGTATAAACTTTATAGGAATATATTTAGAGGTAAATCTTTTGACTGTAACGATGCATCTGTAAGCTGTTTGCTGTTGCTAAAAATTCACGACTTGTTTTATATCTCAACAACTTGACGTCTGTATCAATAGTCTGGATGCAAAGTCAGATTGATAACATATTAAAACAAGCCACTAATACAGTATATGTGTACATGTTTATGACACTGTTTCCGACTAATATTGTTTTAAGTTTAGTTAGATAATACTTCTCATTTCATGCGAGTTGCACACATACAACATTTTCTCCTTATTTTTCTTGTTTACCCTCTTATCCCCCAGGAGGAGAAGCCATTTCCAAAGCCAGCAAACCAGAACACTTAATTTTCTATTACTCTGAGGGCCCCTCCACGGCACCAGAGAGGCTCATTGGATTTGTGCTGCAACTGTCCAGGTCACAATAAATGACCAGTTCAATAGTGTAAAAAATAAGGTTTGCCACAGCAAGAGAGAGTAACAACAGGGACATAACATATATAGTGCTATTATTAATTAACCTTTTGTTTTAGTTGAATTAATAATAAAGAATCTGTTACATTTTTATCTATATACCTGGCTTTATTAGATCACAGTGTAGGTCAAAGGGAAGATCTATATCAATGGGACAAGTACAATATCACTGACAAACAATAATAGCGAAGTAAATATTATGGGTTTTTTTGTACTAAAAGATGTCTCCTTCCATTGTCTTTTATAGCTTTGATAACTCTTTTCCTTTGCTTAAAGTAATCAATTTTCTATATCATCACGGTGTCTTCATGTCTGACAATGAGACCTCTGACCCATGCAGACAGTAAGTTAAAGATGTTATTGACAAAAGCCGTCTTTAGTATTTGAGCTGGTGAGATTGTTATTGATGGATGGTCTTGAAAGGTTGATGAAACCTTGTCCACATGTTCAGCTATGCTTACTTGTCCTTCTCCTCTTCCTCTCTGATGTTATAGAGGGGCTAAAATCTGGCCTTGGCAGGTTGTCATCGCTATGCCGTTCACATCTTAGGAGGGTAGAGCCACGCTAACAGATCATGACACAGTGGGATGGATGTTTTCCTGTTCGATCTTATGCCTGGTGGGGCTGAAAGTCAGAAAACATTTTGCTCAGCAGGATGTGATGCAGGCTTGAAGAATAGAATGACATGCATACACCACATACTTAATTATGTCCTGTAACATTACCATGCTCAAGTTTTACATGAGAAACTGCTAATTATTAATAAACTGGATTATTTTTCTTACCCTATAGTGTATTGTTACATGTCCAGCACTGTAAAGCGTCCTTTTGCTGATAACCAATAAAGATTTAAATAGCTATTGCTTTACATCACATAATTAACATTCTCAGTGTGTCAACGGCAAGACAGCAAATTGTTATTTACCTCAACGTGTTGGCAACCCTGCTTAGCAGGTCGTACTGTAGCTCTGTGAATCATGTCAGTTTCATGATTGATGACTGAGAGCAAAAATGGAGTCAATTAGAAAACAGCCATGGCCTTATGTAAATGCTGAGCTCCATCAGTTGATTTTAAAGAATGTACATGTAATATTTATGCTGAACCTAAGAGTTTGTATGTATAAAAGTAACAAATAAAACAATAAAAATCTGACCAATTTTAAGAACAATGAATAATAAGATTGTTCTTTAAAATAAAAACACACAACTTCCTCTCAGTTCACACCCTGTGGTTTAGAGCTACCTGTGACACTGTATAACAAAGGTCAATGGACAAATGGGCACTTATTCATTTAAGCTGTTAAAGGAACAGTATTGATCAAATTGTTCTCTAGTGAGCACAAACTGAGGCTGAAATCAGAATCATTATTCGTGACCAGCCAAAGATTTGCTGTCACAGGAGGTCTGCAAAGCTGTGGGCCATATGAAGGTAGAAAAGTACACGATAGGTGGCCTTAAGAGCCCTGGTTTGTTGTCTAATCGTCATTTGTCCACTGAACATGCTAGCTCCCGGCAACACCTATACCCACCTGCTGATCTGCCAGAGGAGATTCTTGCCAGTTTCTTGATGAAATTGGGGGAACTTCTTTCCCGTCAAGAAAGAGCAATAGTGCTCTGATATCTGTCTGTTAGATAGAGCCAGGAGATGGTTAGCTTAGCTTAGCATAAAGAAAAAACAACTTTTTGTCTTTAAACCACTAACTTTGCTACTTAGGAGGAGGAATACCGTTATGTGGAGAAACTATTGATGTATGGAACATACTGAATAAAGAGTACTGTCTGGATCTGGTCTGGATCACCATTTGTGACTGCAGCTGTCCTCCATGAGGAAGCAAACTACAAGCCTTTAGAGCCACCTTTCAAGCCCACAGGCTTTGCGTTTTCAATGCTCAAAGGTCAAATATCAGTGGATTTGTTTCTCTAAAATAGTTTAATACAGAAATGGCTGCCATGTCACAATAAGTGGCATCATAGGGCACTGTATTTGTTGAATCACATTAACGGGTGAGAGTTCTAATAAATGGATGGAACAATTTGGGTACCAATAAATGCTGATGTCTGTAAATTGAATTCCCATTAAAGGAAAAGAAGGATGTCTGTGTTAGGAAGGCAGTTTGCAGTATGAGCCAGCTACATTTAGGAAGGAAAAGAAAGAAGCAACTTCTTGTTAATGTCAATTGTAGCTTCCTGGACAGACTCATCTTGTTGGATCTGCTTCTATTGACAGTCAAACTGGTCGACAATATAAGGAAAGCTTTTTATACACCACACAGCCTGAAGTTGTAACATGAAGTGTTGTGAAGTTCAAGCCAAGCACTCTGGATAGACTCACTGTGCTGGATCAACTCCTGATGAAACTGAGAGGAGCTGGGCAGACAGGTCATGAGACAGACCCATCACTGTCCCACAGATGAACATCGCACACACACACACGGGTCAGACTGTATACAGCCTGGTGGGAATGCAACATCATACCCCTTTTACATGTAAAGTGAATTATCAACATCAAGTAATTTTGCATGTCTTTGACTTATCGAGACTTTTTAAATGCTCAATGCTCTCTTCAACATATCAATAGTAATAATCACTGTTTTAACTATGGGGAGACAGTAGTTGGAGTCTGTCTAACAGAGAATGAGTAACTGGCTGAAAGATGTCAAAGGAGGATGACTCAGACTCTTAAAAGCAAGTGATGGTGGACTGTTGAAGATGGTGAAATGATGGCACATTCATTCTGAAAGATCCATTAAAAGAACTGTAAAGTTGTGAATTGACATACATGCATTGTTTATGGTTGTGATGTCGACACAAAACAAGAGTTATTGGTCAAAACATTGTATATGGCTGGAACACATCTTTGGCTATTTGCATTCTGTCTTCTGTCAGCTGGTTTCAGTTTGCTTCTCTCCTACTTTCTGTGATCACATATACATTTCAATACAGCTGAATTTCCAATAAATTGTTTTTTTTTTTTTTTAAATTAATATAAAAAAAATGCTCACTCAGAAAATTACAAGCTCATTCACATCAGCTGTTGTCAACATAGAGAGGTGTGCCTGCTGGGAAACTCCGACCTTGAATAGTAGCAACTGTCTTTTATGGAAAGCAGCTAAGATTAGTCCAAAATGTCGTTAGATTTGTCGTTAGGTGCTTCTTTCCTTCGGGGTGGATGTTACGACTCATATTGAAAGAGCAATGGCCAATAGAGAAAGTCCATCACTCAACTGACAGACCAATAGTGTAACTTCATCACTCAGTCAGTCAGTCACCTACATTCTCATATATGACTGCCCCTGCTGTTGCAGTCCAGCCAAAAATACACAACAGTTACAGAGGGTTTAGGAATAAATATGCTGGACATTGTTGGACGAAAAAATCATTTTATGGTCTGAGGAATACAGACCAGGTTCCTGCTGTTTGATGAGAGGAATAAAGGATAAGGATAATCCTTCCTGATTTCATGCAAAACATCATGCAGTGGATCAAAAGTCTACATTTGCACATGGTATGGAGTGTAAATTCGTGGCAGATTGAGCCCCTTGAAAAAGTATTGGCAGAATACTACATCTAGACATCCCTGCCAGTCAAGTGTGTGTGTCCCTTCTCTTCATGGCAGGAGTGCATACACCTTCCTTTAATCACATTATTTTTGTGAATAAAGGATAATTCCTGGTGCCCAACAAAAAGATTCATTCTAGAAATGTGAGAATGAATTAATATTACAGGATTGCTTTGTGAGGTGTGCTATAATTAAAACCAATCCCAAAATTACCTGCATTTACAGAAGTCAAGTGAAAATCCAGTATTCATTCTTAACTTTTCAGGTGATTCAGCCTAATGATGATAGTCTATGTAACCCACCTGGTGTGTAATTCCACTTAGCAGGTGTATCCAGTATTTAGGTTCTATGAGGAGACTTGCATATAATGAGGCAGAGAAGGGACTTGTGACATTACTAAACCTCCTTCAATAACTTACAGCAACAACAGAGTTCTTGCTTTTTTGTGATTGACTGTATTGTATTATTTTTTCCTTGCTTTCCTTGTCTTAATCCCTTTCAGTTATTAGAACAATAACCTTTCAAATGTCCAATGTCATTTGCAGTTATTGGAACCATAACTTGCCACACACTCTTTCATTCCACAGTTCTGAAAGTTGACCTCAGTAAGAAAACAACAAATAAAGACAAAAAAACATGAGCTCTGAAAAAATGAAATAGTCTGTACCCACAATATCCACTGTAATGTGAAATTAGTCTCTGTTATTTTACTCTATTTAGTGTCTGCACTCAGAGTCCTACCTCCACCCAGGGTTAGGAAAACTGTTCTTGTTCTCAGGATGAAGATGATGAAGATGGTGAGATATGAGGAATGATGAAGATCCTGCAAAGGGTGAGAAGGTGGTGATGAGGGAGGTAGAAATCCAGGAGGCATTGGGGTGATGGCAACTCAAGCCACACAGTTCAGTCTGGAATAAGTTCTCAACGGAAAAAAAAAAAAAACAACCTGCACAAGACGTGCAGAGCAATTGTTTAGTTGTCCATATTATTTAACTCAGTCATTCTTTATAAAACTATAATTAATTAAAATTAACTTATTTCCATAACTATACATCTTAACAACATATAATCTCTAATTTATCTTAGTTTTACTTCACTTGTCCAGGTGACTAAAACATAACCAAAATATGTGACATCCAAATCGCTGTTTACCTGCATCTGAATAATTAATAACCAAACATTAACTCAACAGTTTCCCATATTTATATAATTCAACAATGTAAAGCAAAACCACACAACTGATAATCTGAGTGCTAATTTGCTAATTACCAATCAACTAACTCACCTGAATGCTCAAGGGGTCGGCACCTCCGTGGCTTCTGTGTTTAGCCAGCTAGCTAACTAAGTCAGTTAAATACAAACGCCGGTTTGAGCCGGCAGCTCCGTGGCTTCTGTGGCTATTTAGCTAACAGCTAACTCACCGGGGTTCTCAATATAAATGCCACTTGAGTCGGCTGCGCCGTAGCTGTTGCGACACACTCTAATCTCTCTTTTATGTCGATTCACTTGTTACTCTTTCCACTTTTTCCAAGTGATAACCGTCTTTTATCAACTTTCCTGCATAGGAGCTATCGGCTGCCCGGTGTTGGTCTGTGTTTCTCTCCAACATGAATAAAATCGTGCCACTCCCACACTCACTTCACTCGCCACAGTACGCCAGTAGGGGGTGCTAATCTACCATAGTAACTGAGGGAGTAACTAATGAAATATTGTCAGATCTGTTTGATGACCTTAGACGAGACATTATAATAATGATTTTATTTCAATGGTCTTTTAAATTTAAATAAGATGATAACTGTGACTAGACATCTGCTACGACTGACATATTAACATAATGTGAGGATATGACTACCTCAGACTACAGGCCTACACTACATAACCCTTGACCCATGACCCCCTAGCACTGCATGGATACTGTTATAGCATGATCCCCTTGTTCGGAAACCAAGAAACCAGGTAGGTGTAGGGGAACTGAAGGGATTGTGTAAAACCAATGGCTTTTTTAAAATTTAAACATTCCTGTATTCTCTATTCTGAAAATATTTGTATTAATTAATGTCTTAGTTCTGCACTATATATATTTCCCTTTTTCAGGTAGGAGAAATAGGCTATATGAAGTATAGTCTGTGAAGTATAGGAAAATACATGGCTTCAGATCAAGTGGGAAAAATAATATTCCGGAGGAACGGTGATGTGTAAACACTTGAGTCTCACTGGGAAAGAGCCCACTCGAGCCTAATAATGAGAGGCTGAGCTACCCGGTGGCAGGAAAATATATATGTTTGAAAATGTTGTTTATTTGTACAACCTAATAGCAGGTTCTACAGGAAAGTGAGGTATGGGGGGGGGAAACACCCATGCGCTAACTGACAATTCACCCACAGGGGCCAGAGCACAGAGACTAATGGGTACAATAAGCAAGGACCCTGATAATGGGAAAATAAACATTTCCCAGCATCAAACAACAGCCTGTTAGAAAATTAGCATAAAAGGCGACAATCTTCATAACCTGTCAATATACTAAACAAGAACCTAATGGCCCGATTGGGAGACACATGACTAAGCTTACTGTAAAACAATAAGAGTGACACACATCATGCAATGAGGTTGATAAGAAAGAAGGTCAGCATATGCAATTCAAAGTAAATGTGTTCCAGACAATATCTCATTACTACTGTGCCTACTTTACAGGCTAATGGTTTGGAGCTTGTTAAATTGTGTATGTGATTCAGAATGTGAATGGCCTTTTAAGGTCACTGCTGTGACTTCATATAAAATTGTTATAAGCACTCAGCTGGTCAGGATTCCCTCCATAATGGAAACAATGCCCGCTGATTTCACCACCACAGCAGCAAGAGGTGGGAAGTAAAAAAGTAAAGTAAACGTTCCACCCTCTGCTGGCGCTGAAGTGCTCCACTATACTGCTGGTTCACACCTGATTGCAACAATATAATGCACTGCTACAGTTTAAAGAATGAGACTGGCAATGCTCTATAGTTTGTAACTGTCAACAAATACCATGAAAGGACCAAGACCTACAGTGTATTAGTCCATCTCTCAACACTGTCTTTTCAACTTTCTTAGCATGATAGTAGCTCAAAGCCATGAAAGCCATGAATGCAGTTTCCACTGTTCATCAATAGAATGGGCTGTAACCCCAAAGTAGCTATGATGTCAAGCAGTCACCAGTAAGTACAACTGTCGCTGTGAACTCCAACTCCGTTGCTAGTTTTCCCACTCTTTCATACAGCTTATGTATCCTAGTGACAACTGTAAATCTCGAGGGCAGCTCTTAAGTTGAGCCGTTGGGGGCAATCCGAATTATGTCACACAGACCTTTGTCCTCTGCTACATAAATTGGCCAGCCTGCTGTAGCTATCCATTTAGAGTATAGAGCAACTTCTGATATAATCTGATTCACATGAAGGCTGAAGCAGCGCTCAATTAATTTGTAGCTTCAACCACAGTTGATACATGTCGGTCAATCAGAACCTGTTTTAATATAAGCAGTGTTGCCACCTCCCCCTCTGGGTTGTTTGAGTTTCTTGATAGATTAGTGGCCTATCCATTATGTATCATGCCTTTTAAGCCTGTGTGCTGTAGACTCAAGCAATGCATGACCCCGAGCAGTATAAGTGGGTTAGTAATGTGCAGATGGCTGTCTTCACTCCTCTTTCAAAACAATCTTTGGTCTCAACATGTGTGGTATGTGGTCATCAGAGAACTGTCCCCTGTCCTTTAGATGTAAGGTAAACTACTGAATCATGACATGAAGAGAAGCTGAAAGTGTCAGCTGACATTTCCAGCATGAAAGCACATGGTTCCAACCCTTACCGCATAAGAGAGAAGAGCTCAGACAATATTTCGCAAGAACTTGGATTATCAGTGAAATGTACAGTCGATGCGTTTTGGAGAGAAACTCATTGAAGCAGTCTTTTACCCCAAAGTGATGATTCTTCTCGATAGTGACGATGAATTTGAAGCAGTAATGTCAATTCCCTTCAGCAGTCACCTAACAACAGTTGAAGACAAAACATCAAGTGACACACAATACCGTACAATGAAAGAGCCCTGACCGTGTGGTTGCGAGATGATGTTAAACTCTTTAGGGCCTCCAATGTTCAGCTGCCCATGAACATATTTGAGGCCAGGGGTTCAGTGGTAGTAATGCTGTCAGGTGTTGTAAGTTAGGATGGCCTACCTTTACCTGTTAGTCCTGTGATGATCCGGTTCTCTTCCCTCAGCAGTTTCCTAGGAATTAGTCATATTGGATGACTGTGCACCTCATATTGTACATTCAGTGCCAGTGCAGAGTAGTGTGCACGCTTTGCAGTGAGGTGTAAACAAAAGATGTGATGGTCAGAATGGTGGATAGGTGTCAGATATAAAAGTCAGATTTTCATGCAGGTAAACAGTGTTTGCAACCTCCCACAGCCCTGTCATTAAAGTTTGCTTTTTTATGAAGTGTAACCGAGATCTTTCCACAGGTTTTGCAGAATTGTCCAATATCAATGTATGAATACTAATTTTCCAAATTTAAGATGCAGAGAATAAAAGATTTATTCTCACACATGTATATATAAACTATTTGGGATGCATTTCGGGCTGTGACAATTAAAGTATGTATCTCCAAAATATGTTGGTTTTTTTTTGGTTTTGCTACAATTTTATTCAGAGGCAGGCACATAGGGACATGTAAAATTCATGAACTAGCTGGGTTCTTCACACATGTTCAACAATCGGATTTAAAATTAAAAATAGATGAATGTCATAAGTGCATCTATAAACAAATCCCTGCATGATTCTGAGAGAATAACACTGCACCCTGTAGCTTACTGTTCATTTGTTTTTCTGTAGCTATGGTGGAAACTTTTCAACAGTTCTTTATATAGTCACTGTGCATTTCTATTTTATCCACAGGAAAGATATATATATCTAAATACATTATTTATAGGGACTCAGCACAAGTGGTGGAAATAGCCCTCGTGTTTTAAATAATCTTTCTGGGTGTTTACTGTGGCACTTGTTCCAGTGTAGTGTTTTCCAAAAGGAAACAGATACACCACTCCTGATTCTATTGGTTTCTAAGAAGAAACCCAGAGCACAAACAAATCTGTAAGAAACCGGGGATGTTTGAAAAAAAAAGCCAGTGAAGCAGGTGTTCTTTAGCCCCTCACTATGTCTGCACATAACAAGGTTTGTGATAATGGTCACAAAGCTGTAGGCTTTACAACTGATAATGAATGTAACCATGGATGTTAAAGGCAACTAACATACAGCACAGGAAAAAGGACAACTGAAGTACAACTTAAGTAAGTAAGTAAGTAACTTTTTTTCCCCCAGTGACTCATTATTTATTACCATAAGCACACATGAAATGCATTAATCTACAAATAAAACATGCAAGAAAATGCACTGATTCCTTTCAATGACACATAATCAAGAGAAAAAAATATTTTTAAGACATTCAAAAGATGTTCTTGCTGGGTCTTCAAAGGAACCTTCTTCATACTCTTCATTCCACAAAATGACAACACGACTAAAAAATATAAATAAAAATTTCTTAGAAGCAAAAAACATGAATGGAAAACACAATAATTGAATTACAACAGCAATGGCCAATGCAAGGGTTTTTTCTTTAGTGTCAGGCATCATTTGACCTTTCTGAAAATCAATTTCATCTAAACATATACAGGCAATACAAACATTGACCTCATGTACAGTAGGTAGCCAACACCATGGATCAGTTACGGCAGCAGCTGCTATTATTTTTAAGTCTTCTGTATATCTTATACATGCAGTATGCTTCAGCATTTCACAATACACTGTATAGTCACAGTATGCACAACAATTATATTCTAGTAATACCCCAAATAGAAATGCTACATGTACTG
>NW_019444061.1:0-5694 GCF_002814215.2 Seriola lalandi dorsalis
GCGATCTAAGTAGTCCGTAAGTAGTTGAGAATGTCTTGTTATTTACTGAATTTTGACATTTTCCCATAGTAAGTCATAGTGAGGAAGATAAACATTGGAAATGTTACCAGGCCTAATATGGCCTGTTTGTGTAGTTTGCAAAGATCCATGGCCACAGAATACATATCAGGAAGTATTATTGTATAGTACACCCCATCTCAAATAAACACTATTTACAGTGAAGTTTGGGGGTTTAGTGAACTTGGTTTTAAATGATAAAATTGGGTTGTGTGTGATCTCTTGTCTTAATGGGTGTGTTACACACAGATTGGCATGCAGAGTGCATGTTAAGGCCAATTCTTGTAAGATGTCAACAACCTTGTCATTTGACCCAGACATAACCATCAAAAGTGATTCTCATTGTCTCTCTTTGTTATTCCTGCAACCCTCTTTGCCCTTTTGATTTGTCTTGTCTTTTGAAGGTCAGTCAGCAGGGGGATGCCAGGAATTCCTTTTGTCTGTAGTTAATCCTGTAGTGTCAGCTGATCTGACAGATACTTGTTCACAACAAGTTCCACAAGGTTAACCGTTAGCTCTGTTTAGACTAGCTTAAACAAAATATGTTTTCCAGATATTTTGACTATTACAAGGATTATGATTAGCCTTGCCACTATCATAACAACCTGTGTTGTGGAAAAGCTGATAAGGCTTGTTTTTTCATTGCTGTGGAAGTTAACTGGTGACTTGATAGAATGAGTAGAGATTTGCTGTTTGCTGTATGTAGATAGAAAAAGTAGTCATCAAAGAGTAGAAAGAGAGAAATTGCAATTACTATATTTCCTTTGTTATGATCACCCAACTAGAACTAACTCTGAGTGCGATCCCACAAACTTCACAAATTGGCAAGAGGCAAAGGAGTAACACATGGCTGTTACTTTGACTGTGTACAGTACATAGACAGTTCTTGTAAAATTATGTTGAACATTTCACAGTATAGCTAAAAAGTGTGGGAAAGTTTGAGAAAAAAAGACATTGGGAAAATTAATGCTGCTGTAACAATTTTCTAGAAATGTATAATGCTGCCTTGGAGGAAAATAAACTGCTGCCTTCTTTGTGTCTGATAAGCCTTCACACTGTGCTTCCTGGTTCATATTTCATCTTCTCACCAGTGCCCTGTAGCAACATGCCCACACAAACACAGACCCTTGCAGATGTTTTATCATATCCACACTAAACCACTTTGTGTCGTCAGCCCTCCAGTTTGACCTTTTTTCACATCATGGATTTTTCCTGAAGTATGTCATGCTAGCACAGACTTGGTTAGGTGCTGTATGGCATTGATATTTATTTATTTCTTTAGACCCGTTGTTCCCAACCTTCAGAGGAAGTACCCTTCATTGACATCTGCATTTATTGCAACCATTTATTCATCACTTTTAGCCACCCGTTTTAACTTTTTATCCATTGATTTTTAGCTATCTACAATGACCATTTATTCATTACTTTAAGTAAAACATTTCAAGTGTTATCCATTAAGTTTAGCTAACTATTTCATTTGTTTATCTATTAATTTTGGCTATCCATTTATCCACTACTTGAGCTAACTATTTAAACTTTTTATTCTTCAATTTTAGCTATCTGCTATTAATCATTATCTCTAGTAAAGAATTTCCACTATTATCTATTAATTTTAGCTAATTATTTCAACCATTTAGGTATTACTTTTAGCTACGGCTGGGCAATAAAACGGTAGCAATAATTATTGCGACTAAATAGAACAGTTTAAAAACACAATTGACTGTCTGGTTTCTTCAACTTTCACTCAGGAGCAAAAATCATCCTTTAAACCTGAAAGAAATAACAATGTGGCATTTATCGTGATAAATATCGTATCGATATCGATTGATATGGAAATTTCCATTGTGATAACAGTTTTGGCCATATCGCCCAGCCCTAGTTTCAGCTATTTGCACTGATTCATTTCAGCTCATTATTGAAGCTGTTTATTTATTACTTTGAACCAACAATGTCAACTATTGATTCATTGATTTTAATAAATTAATTTCAGCCATTTACCTATTACTTTCAGCCGTAACTATTTACATTGTTTATCTTTTACTTTTAGCTACTGTCACGGTTTCAACTTCTATGCTTGCGAACACACTCTTGACATGTGGTGTTCAGGTGGTACAGCGGACTGAATGTGTGGATATTCGTTCGATTCACATCGTATTTTGTATTTTATTAATTTAGTTTAGGTACTCTGCAGAAGTACCCTTTGGGGTGCATGTTCCCTGGTTGGGAGTCACTACTCTAGACCATCAGATACTATAGTTGTTTACCTGTATTCATGCTGTCACATCACTCAGCAAGCCTAGAAACGAGATGTGATTTACAGTCTCAGGAGCTATAGTACATCTTGGTATGATGTGATGAGATGACAGGCAGCAGGATCTTCACACCCAGTGTGAATCCCCTTTTTATTGAAAGAGTGAGCCAGGGAGAAAAGCATGTCCAGCTTTTCATCACTAACAGGAATGATGTTCAGAGAGTGCTTCACCTCTGTTAGTGTTTTTCCCTCTGAACAGACTGTAATTATCAACAGGAAGCTTCAGACCACACATCTCCTGTGGGACTCGTCCTTACACTGGGAGGAGTGAGGGGGGAGAGGAGGAGGAAATCCAGTATTACTTTTCATATTCCTGTCAGCGCCTGTGTGCAAACTACAGCTCTTTACCTGTACTAAACAGCTGGTGCTTAACCTGAACCCTGCCTGTACTTGTTTAAGTGTTTGCTTTTGTGTTTAACAAACCTAAATATCTGATTCTGCATTAAAGTGAAGACTTGTGGAGTTCCTTTTTACACACAATTAATTTATTAATTTAATTGCAAAAGGCGCAAGTGAAGCTGTCTCTGAGTCATATACTACTTAGCCCCAGCCAATGAAAACTATACCTCACCTGTCCTGTTCCTAATGACCAATGATTGTCTCCATCCAAATGCTGTGCAGGTTTTCTATGAATGAGGGTCAAGAGGTTATGATTACATAAAATATAAAATATTTCCAGTAATTCTGGCACATTGTGTTAGTTTGTTTGAATATAGCAATTTTCTTTGTTCCTGGATTTTGGCAGCCCAAACGCAGCTGTTATGGTTGATGATGTGCTCACTCTTTCTCGTTGTCTCTATTGCTCCAAACTGTTTATGAGCAGTCTGTTTGTCAGGCTTGACGATTGTCAGGTCGTGATGTCTCGTATCTGCTGGGAACCTCCAGAGATGAACGGGACAGTACTGGTCAGCCTGTGTAGAGCTGTGAATGGATTGAATGAATGGAGATCCTTGTTCTACTGATGCGAATCAGCCTGTAGACACGACACATGCTACCGACTGACTGGTTCTCTGAATGACTGATTCACTGACTGAACCTACACACTGACAGACTGTCTGGTTGTAACAGAGCTTGCTTTGTATGAGACTGGAAACACTGAAATATTGTTGTGTTTTCTGTCCATCATCACCTTCTTGTTCTTGTTGAGGAGAATATTGGTGTTGTTTATTTCCCAATTGAGCCTGAGTACTGGAACACACTGGGAGGACATGGAGTGTGTGGAGTTTGGAAATAGGACAAGGAGGATAATTTCCACACTCACTCAATTCAAACAGTCTCATACACACATCAAACTTTCAGAAAGTGGGAAAAACAAAGTGAGTCTGGAAACATCTGGTACCTAATTTTTTCATCAGTTTTGAGTTTATAAACGTAAAAGACTGTTCTGGTTGGGGAAGGCAGCAGATGCACACCAGTGGCCTCATGCACTGTACAAACGTTGTGTATGCACAAAAACATTGCGTACACAATCTTTCACAATCATGGTTGAATGTATGGAGTGAAATGAACATGAGAATTTGCGTTCGTCCACACCAGCTGTGTCTGTCACACACACACGTTTCTAATGATTTTTACTCAATTGGTGACACTTAGAGGTGAAGCAGTGAAACTACTAATGTTACGAATTGGTTTACGGGTTTGTCAGACACGTATGAAAACAACTACTTTTCCAACTGAGTTGCACAGCATAGACACGTGGACCGTACGGAGGTAAATAAGTGGACATAACATCGTGCGCAATAAGGATGCAATATATACCTTAGTAACAATGGCAGCTTTGACCTTATGAGAAGACATTGTTAATGGCAGAATGAGAAGGGAACGGGTATTTACTGGACTCCACTGCTTGGTTTTGCCATTCATCCTGTTTCTGAAGAGAGGGGTAGCCCAGGAATATTTATACTCATTAGTGTATTAAATTTAGGGTGGAGAAAGGGGATGTACAAAGAAAATGTGCGTACGCAGTTTTCCATCTTACTTGCTTACGTGCTAACACTACAAGGTTCTGGACATGAGACCCCTGGTAACACAATGATTGTTTGGCATGTTCTGGTTTAGAGAAAGAAAAATGAGAAATTACAGCAACATGCCGGCCAAACCAGTTGGTTTCAGACCCATTTGAGTTGGGGCTGAGAATCAAAGCTGTGGTGCACATACAGTCAATAAGGGCTGAATGCTGATGAATGAAGTGGTGCAGATCGATATTCTTTTGTCTGCTGGTCAGTTGTAACAGAGACAGTCATGTGGCTCTGGTTATTTTTGTTGGTGAGGGAAGGTCGAGGTCTGATCTCTCAAAGCTCTAGATTGAATCATCACCCTGTAGATTAAATGACATGGCAAATGTCTGACATCAGATGTTTTATTTATGTTTTTTTTATTATTATTTATTCATTTATTAGAGTTCTGGATTTTTACAAAATATTACTGATAAAAGATAAAAGATATCCATTCTCTAGCCATCATCCTCAGCAGTCACTGTCTATCTCAGCCATAATGCAGATTCCTACAACATCATCATCATCACCACAGGTGTTATAACTAATTTGAGGGAGGACATTTTAAGTACCCCACTGCTCCAAAAATGTGTTAGTCTACCTGTATGCTTTGGCTTCACTGTGCAGAATGATTTATGAGAGTAGCAGATACTAGAAGGCCTTTTTCCACATTTAACACTGAGGAAAGAAAGTTTCTCTGTCCTCTCCTTAAAGTTTTAGACATATACGTGCAAAATGACATCACAAATGGGAACTAGAAAGCCAACCATGGTCCAAAATGCAACTTGCACAAATGTGATGAGGAGACTATTCAGGAAAAGTGAGTAGAACTAACTTAACAGATTTGAACTCATTTTGTGGAAAAGCTTCATCAGAACAAATTATTATTAAATCTTTTTTTATTTTTATATGTTTTATAACATGTCTGGAGGGCTTCTTTAAGAAGCTTGTTTAATTATCTTAATAATTAAGAGATCTAGATCATTGATCTGTATTTATTTCTGTAGAAAATTATGTGAAAAAGTCTGTGATTCAAACTTTCTTTATGATAAGTCATGATGTTGACGTCTCAGACAAGGTTTGATTTTTGACAAAAAATTCAAGTGCAAATCTTTAGACTTTGATGGATTTTTTAGGTTTATGACATGTCAAAGACTAAACTTAATTAATACCAAAATTAGACAAAGATAGATTGATAAAGAGATGGCAACTGCCAAAAGATGTTTTGTACGTAAAAGGAAAGCAGGTAAGCTGTTACTGTCTGGATACGTCTGCTGATACACAGTAACTGTGTATTGAGGGTTAAACCTGTGAAATATTAACTGATAAATT
>NW_019444062.1:0-2815 GCF_002814215.2 Seriola lalandi dorsalis
AGAAATGTGAACATTCCCACATCGTATGTTTAACTGTCATACCTATATGTCTATAGGTATTTTCATGATGCCACCACTCACAAACTCTTTTTTTTTTCTTATTACAGAAGGAAACTTGTCAACGTTTTTTTAAAGCAGTTGTGAGTATATATTATTCTATACATGTACATCAACCCATATTTATAGACACATTTGTTTCTCCCTGTGTGAAAACATACATCTGAGGGTGTGAAAGTGAACTGAAAATGAAAGAGTTAACCTCAGGAATATATAAACCTGCTCTGGCAAATCAATCATTGCTGGTTGATGTAAAAAGCATCACTTCCAATGGGTCTGTGCGGTAATATCACCACAGACACCAGATTTAAAACTCTGCTATACTGGAAATACAGAGAGACCTACATGGTTCTGATAGGCTTAACCAGTGTGAACTTGTTTGGCAGGGCCTGAATATAACTGACATTCCTTAAAAGCTCAGCTTTAAATTAACCACAGTACGTATTTCATGACATAGTTATTTTGTTAAATACATATTAAACATTTTCATCCTAGATGAAATGTTATGTATATTATGATGAAGAGTGAGCAAAGTGCCAGGTCAAAGAATGAAAAACTAATCTAATGCTGATTATTGTTCTGCTTTTACAATGAATACCATATCACACATGCTGTAATATACTAGAAATCAATACAATTCAATGGTGCCAGAGCTCAGTTTCTGAATAAATCAGTAGTCACCAGTCAAATCCAGCAGAGAAACCTACAGGCAGGCTTCACGGCAGCTAAAAAAAGCTAGAGGCAACACTCTGCTGATGGGAGAGAGATGAAAAAGAGGCTTCCTCTCATCATGCCTTCATCACCACTGCAGAGGGTGGAGAATTATGGCAGCTAGAGGGAGAGTAAATCTTCAAGACCTGTCGTCTCTCACGCGCCCAGACTTGACCATTAATTTCATTCACCCCAGGAGGGAGAGACTTGTGCACATCTGTGTACATGTTGGCTGCAGCAAAAGTACTGTGACCATCAACTATGTAAGCGGAGTGAGGCCACTGAATGAGGGATGAGATACCTTCCTTAGATGAAAAGAGATAAAAAACCCCCCATTATGTATCACCAGTTGATACAGATATGATACATGCCACACTTTCCTGTCATTTGAAGCTTGCAAATGTCATCATTGGTCATTATATGAAAATGTGACTTGAAGGGTTTCATTGTTTGGAGGCTGTGTGTATAACACTGTACCTAGGGTACACTAACAAATGGGATGAATGATTAAACGTCACGTACCTCGCATGAACATCGGCAATAAGGTTGTGAAATAAACATTGATCATCACTCATACTTTGGCAATGGGGTGTGTCTATACAATGACAGAATCAAGCGAGCAAAAATTTAAACACTTACATGTACATAGACAATTATAGCTGAGTTGAGAGGCAGAGATGCTACTTGCAAATTCAAACCTCAAATATTGATGCAACTCAAAAACACATTAATTTGCTTTCTTAAAATGATTGTTTATTTGTGTTGCTGTTGAACCTTGCCTCTTCTTTCACACTACCAGCTGTCCAATGATGGCTGGGAGAGCCAGAGTATTTCAGTACTTCAGTGTTACAGTATGAGCAGATGTTTTACTATTGTAGACAGGTGGTAATTAATATATCATTTTCCACTTACGTTTAGAAGAGCTCTCAAGGTTGTAAAAATGTTAATTAATTTGTTCTTTGTTTTTTCTTTTGGGTGTACATTGTTTTCTTATTCAGGTATGATGTAAAGTAGATGGTAAGATTTTGGTCACAAGGTGGTACCACTGAGTTAAATTATTGGTTCTCCTCCAAGTGCATCTTGATCTTTTCTCCAGTTTTCATGTGGACAACCTGGAGGTTTGCATGGTGGATGGCAATGTGAATACATTGTGTAAAGTAGTAGGCAAATATACGCATAGCTTATTAAAATATGCATGTATAAATACTATCAATAAGTTATCTGTCAATATCTCAGCCTTATCTCTATCTGTCAACCACTGTGTCATCAAATGCATAGCAAGGTAATGTTAGCGTCAATCATGCCATTTACTTTGTTACTAGGGAAGTGGTACAGTCTGCCTTTATGGTAGACAACAGTATTTTGAGTTGTGCATTCTACAAGATGTCCTTTGCTGGAGTTAGTGAAACATTTTGGAACGTAAGTGTAAATTTTAGATACAGGTACATTCCGAGGTGACTTAGTGGGTTAGCACGTATTCGGTTTTATTTTACATCTATCAGTATCCACAGTGTGTTCAGTTTCGTTTTTGCATTCTTTTTATGACTGAAACAAGGTGTGAGCTGCTCAACAAAGGGTTCAGTACCTGTAGCCCTGTGTTCAAACCATGTGCTGCAGATGTCTTCAACCACAACATTAAAGCTGCAAGAACCCCAGAAGTAATTGTGTCCTGTGTGGCATGTAATTGCAAAGGTAACACTATTTATGAGGAGAATGCGCATGGTTTTCCATGTTTCCTTAGTATTAGAAACTTAATTTCCGCTGTCAAGGTTATTATGTGTTTTATCATATGAAAATAATTCTAAGCACTTGTACCCTGAGAGATAAGATGTTCAATATTTTGACAAATAGCATTCATAAATCATCACTTTCTCAAACAGACAGAAATGAATTACATACATTAGAGCAAATTCTCAGACCCCACCATACAAATATAGTTATCATGAAGGCTCATTAACTTACAATTATGAATTCCATAAATATTTTTTAACATATGCAAATGATTAAAGGCAGCCTGTGTTGTGAATTCATTTATATGTTACTGATG
>NW_019444063.1:0-1336 GCF_002814215.2 Seriola lalandi dorsalis
GCCCATTTTTGACTTCAGATAAGCTCTTGGTTGTTTGGGTTTAAGGTTTTGTGTCCATAAATAGACAGAGCTACTGTGAATTACTGTAGCTACGAAGATATGTTCAAAACATGTTTAAAATTTACTCAAAATTCACACCCTACTTAAACTAAAGGTGAGAGTGAAGTAAAGGGGAAAACAGTAAAGTTCTTGAAGTACACACACAATTGTACTAAGGAGTCTAGTTGAATTGTTCCCCTCTTAACACTGAGCTATAAAGGTTTTGGGAGGAGACGGCTGAGTTAATATGATCGCTGCTTACAGGCTGTGAAGATAAAGACACTGGCTGGTCACCAGTTACTTTTTCACATTTGCCATTTATGTTTTTGTTAGTACCCTCCATGTTATGTAGTTAATGTTCTCTGGAGTATAGCCTAAGGTAGAGACTCTAACTTAATTTAATTAAAACCTTCCTCTTTACAAAGACAACTGTAGTTTTCAAGGCAGTCGAAGGCACCTACAC
This sequence comes from Seriola lalandi dorsalis, assembly GCF_002814215.2. NCBI lineage: Eukaryota > Metazoa > Chordata > Actinopteri > Carangiformes > Carangidae > Seriola > Seriola lalandi. The sequence continues at coordinate 503 of NW_019444063.1, forward strand.
ATGAAGTGATAAAATTAACAACATTTTAGAGAGGCTTTTCATGAGAACTTTCTTCACAGCAACAGTTACTTACAACTTCTCTCTACCTCTACAGGTGTTGGCATTGCCATGGTTATGGTGACTCTAATCGTATCAATTTACTATAACGTCATCATCGCCTACAGCTTGTACTACATGTTCGCCTCCTTCCAGTTTCCTCTGCCGTGGTCCAGCTGCTCCAGCAGTGTTGATCGTAACTGCAGCGACACGCCAATAGGTGCTGTTTTCATCCCCTGTTCTGCTGATTTGTCAGTCTCATTGGGTGGGGTGACATGAAATAATGATGAAAAAGTGATATAATTTGATGTGAATGATAGTTTATAAAGTTTATCAAAAGCAGGAACTGTGCTTTTTTTTTTTTTTTTTTAAATCAGTCACAACAGTGAATCTTATATCATTCTAGAGAAATTAAAGAAGCTTAAAACCACTTCAGATCAAACCTGTATTACACAGACTGATATTTTAAACAACCCTTTCACTGGTCCTCTCTCCTTGTTGTTTTAGTGGCCAACTGGACTGAGGAAAACATCACTCATCCTTCAACTGACATGGTCTCAGTTTCAGTGCAGAGTCCAAGTGAACAGTACTGGGAGTAAGAATCACACAAACAAGCACAAATTTACACACACTTGTCATACTGCAGTGTCTGTACAGCCAGATGTCTCTCCTCCTCAGTCTCGTGGCTCTGCAGAGATCCAGTGGTCTAGATGAAACAGGACCAGTAGTTTGGCACTTGGCCCTCTGTCTGCTGCTGAGCTCCATACTTGTTGCTGCAGCGCTCATCAGAGGCATCAA
>NW_019444064.1:0-2813 GCF_002814215.2 Seriola lalandi dorsalis
GCTTTGAGGATATATTGACCAATGACCTTGTCAATACTCAAGATGTTGTGTGTGTGTGTGTTGTGTATTCCTTTAAGCTGTCAGACTGAGTGTGTGCATGTGTGTGTTTTGCAGGAGAAGGTTCGGATGAGATACAAACTGACATTCACATTGGGAGAGCAGCCACTCATAGAGGTGGGGGAGGTGAATGAGTTCCCGCCTGCTGACAGATGGGGTGCTCTATAGCCCTGCCGACCCATTTAGGATGGCCAGACACTACAAGACTTCCTTAATAATTTAGTTTGTCAGTGCAGCTCAGAAGTGAAAGGAAAGGGCAGTATTAGAAGGTTTTTGGGGAATATTTGAAGAATATAAAATAAACTTTAATGGAGCTTGAAGTTAGAGTTTTTCTGCTCAAGATGTTCCCACTGAAGTAGCCAAAGTCTTGTAGCTGCACCCAACTTAAACTTTACTATAATGCCAGAGGTAGTCAGTGTGGTGCAATAACAAATGGTGTGAACTGGCTGAACGTGGATGATGACTATGTGGGAAAGTATTGCTAAGTTATTATTAAGTTCTTACTGTTATTATAACCTGTTGGTCTCATTTTAAAGTTGATGTTTACTCCTGTCCCACAGTCATATCAGAACTGATTACAGGATACTTGCACTTTGGGATACCAGACAGTCTTAATATGAAGTAAAAATACATGAATGAGATTGTGACGTCAGTGTCACATTCACTGCTTCCAATATGACCCACAGTTACTACTGATTACTTTGACTTGTCTCCTGAGTTCAGACTCATATTATGGTTTTTAGTCTTTCACTATTTATTGTTTCAAATGTATTATTTATTTTGGTTAGGGGAGGGATGTATCAGATCTTTTAACTTGATATTGCAACTGACAACTGTATTCCTTCTGCATACTCTTCTTATGATGGAGACTTTCAGTATTGCAGTAAGTATGGCACAAATCCTTAGCGGTAATGTTTCAAAATATTCACACAGATATTTTATAAAATGTTACATTATGTAACAGTGGGGTGAACTCTGGATAATATTTTAATATAAAAATGTAATACCTGCTTGATGAAACAGCAGCCTTGTGCCAGACATTAGACCCTTTTTCTTGGCAGGTACAGCATGAGCTAGTTAGGGCAAGGATGAACTTTATACATTAAGTGGATGTGCTGAAGGAAGTTCAAGCTAGCTGATAATTAAGCCCTGGACACAGAAAGGTGTCCAGTTAATTAAATGCCATGTATAGCTCTGCCCTTGCTCCTGTTGTTAGTCCATGTTGTGGAAATAGAGCTAAAGGGGTGGGTTATTTTTCCAGGGTCAATTGTAAATGTTAAGCTTATGTGGCAGTTTCCTATATCAAACTAGGAAAATATATCTTCGAGTAAGCCTTGAGAAAATATATTGATAATAAAAACTTGGTGGTGGTTAATTGAAAGAATTAGGTTTACCATGTGTTCATCTAAAACTGTGTCTTTATTTTTTTCTCTCTGGGGCTATTAGTGCTATAGAGGAGATTCTCTACTTATTTCTTATAAAATTATTTATTTGTCATAGATTTGTTAAAGGAACTTGTCATTACATATTTTTTGAAAAGCAATTTCTGTGCATGGAAAAATAAAGAATGAGGTGGGTCTATTTATATTACAATTTTCACATTTTTGCTTCATTTTTCAGTTTCTAAAGACCAGTATTAATGCACTAGCAAATTAACAGCATTCTTGAGGTGTATTCTAATGCAGCTGTCAATCAGAATTTGCTTCTTTGCTTAAGCCAAAGTAATAGTGCCACAGTATAAAACTATTCCATGTAAAAGTCTAAACATTTAACAAAGAAAAGTACTCATGCAGTAGAATGATCCCCGTTATCATATATTATAATACTGGATTGCTATTGCTGATGCAATAATGTGAGCAGTGTATTAATGTTGTACCTGGTCAAGTTGGAGCTACTTTTAATTACTTCATATACTACTGGGTCAGTAGACTAAATGCTCATCATTGTGTGTAAAATCGGAATCAGCGGAGTAACTAGTGACTAGCTGTGATGTAAATGCATTTCAGTGAAAAGTACAAACTTCCCTTTTAAATGTTGTGGAGTAAAGTAGTATAAAATGGAAATACTAATATAAAAGTACAAATATTTCAAAATACCTATATTAAGTATATCAGTGGTGGAAGAAGTATTCAGATCCTTTACCTAAGTAAAAATACCATTTCTGAAATGTAAAAATACTTCATTACAAGTGCTGCATGGAAGTAAAAGTATGTGAGTATAGCAGCAAAATGTAGTTAAGTATTTAAGAAAAGTACTGATTTGGTCCCTCTAACAGATAATTTATTATATATGATATCATTAGATTATTAATACTGAAGCATCTATGTGTCAGCAGTATGTTAATGTTGTTGAGCTAGTTTGAACAACAGTTTTACATACAGATTTATAGAGACACCAGATAAATCTGAGAGGTTATAAAACGAATAATGTGATTGGAAAGAGAAAAACGTTCTGATACACGTCTGGTTTTTTTTTTAAAGGGTAAAAAAATCACTAATTGATGAAGTTGATTGATTGATGAACTCAGTCTGAAATCATACATTTTTTAAGATATTACAAGCCAAAAATGTTGGAAACCACTGGTTTAATCCTTAACAATGTGTTGTATTTGGTTTGATATATCCATTGTGTAAAATCGTCATCTTAAAAGTAACCAACTGAAGCTGTAAAATCCATGTATTGGAATAGAAAGAACAATGTTTCCCCCTGAAATTTAGTGGTTTATTAAGTAAAAAGTAGCATGAAATGGAAATAGT
>NW_019444065.1:0-2810 GCF_002814215.2 Seriola lalandi dorsalis
GCAATGCAAACCCCTTTTCAACAGCCACTTATACTTGTTTCTGTATTAACACAGAACTGAAGTGTTAAAAATGTAATGGGCAGTTTTAAGTCTGATTGAATAAGAGATCAAAACACAGATATGTTGGCGCACACGTTTCATTGTTTGGTTCAATTTGGGTTTTATTTCACTTTCTTTCTTACTCTGGCCTTTGGTTCTATCTGTTCTGATTACATTGTACTCACCAAAGTAAAATAACAGCATTTCTTAAAAAAAAAAGTCTCACAGGACATGAAACACAAGCGGTCAGTCAGTCAGAGAGGTTTTAAACGAACCCGTAGGTTAGTCAGACTTCTTTGTAAGAGAAAACAAAGGCAAACGGGCAACTTTAACGCTATTTTAAATACATTTGTGCAAACCACAGTTTTCCTGTGAAATGAGTAATTATTAGGAACATTACAGGTGTACTCTCTTTTACTCAAAATAAAATGGTAGCTAATCTGGCAAAACCTTCAGGTTGATTATATTATGTCTGATCATGTAACTGTATTTGTTGCTCTTTTGGACATATTTTTAGAGATGCTGTCACAATGTTATATCCAATGGAACAGAATAAAACCAGATTTATAATGATTTCATATCATAGTGATAAGCTTTGAGCCATTACAGTTATTATGACTATAACTTTAATAATAGCTTATTACAAATGCAGATAAGAATGATTGAAGACACAGCGGGTGATGGACTCCATTGCTGGTCCATTGGAACTAAGATGGAGTTTCTACTGCAGGTAGCTGTTGTTGCCCCATGCTTGTCTGTGTTTGCGAGCATGTACATGCATGTATATACAAGTTGGTGGGTGTGTGTGAATTTGTGTCGTCCTCATCCCACCCAGGGTGTGTGAGTCTTGGAGTTTCCAAGCGCAGTCTCCATGAGGTCAGTGGCTGCTGTGATAATGCTTAACTGATGCCGGCTGTCAATAGCCATTCACCAGGAGAAAAGTGCTCCGCCTGTTCAGTAAATTACACAGTGCGACGTGAGCTGTGAGGTTCAAAACAACCTGACCCCACTGTTGTTGGAAGAAACAATAGAACAATGACTGCAATCAGCTTTTCCAGAAACCATCTGTGTCACGCTGCTGACTACAAAACACCTTTCCATTACTCCAGGGCTGCAGCTATTAGCTCACCATGCTATTGACTCCAAAGTGAGATGGAGAGGTTATTGTAATGGCACATTAGATTGTCTCTGACCCTTCTTTATCCAGTGTTTTGTTTTGCTGACCTTGACATAGGTGGGTTTCTTGAATCCAATAAAGCTTCTGAAGTGATCATTTCTCACAATGGCTCGTCTTTTCACAGATGAACATATTTGCGAGGTGTCATTACATTATCACACATTATCGTTATATTGCTGACTACAGTAGGTTTTAAAATATACTTTGTCTCTGTTTCAGATATGATTTTTTTTTTCCTTAACTCTGTCCTCCTCACGGCTTCTGTAAGCATGCCCGGGAGCAGTATGAAAAACTATCCACCATGCATAAGAACATGCAGAAGCTGTACGAGAGCATCGGCAGCTATTTTGCCTTTGACCCTCACTCGGTCAGTGTGGAGGATTTCTTTGGAGAACTGGCCAACTTCCGCATTCTCTTCATGGTGAGTATAAAGTTTATGGTTTGTTTACATGTACATGAAAAGTTTCATGTTTACTGTTTCTTCAAAAACGACACGCACACACATACACACACACACACACAAACACACACACACACACACACACAGACTAACAGGAGTCACCACCCACACATGCACATGCTTTTGCACACACTTTCACTTGCTTACACACATTGGGTGTCATTGAAATAAGAACAGAATTTATGTGTCACACATACACACTTTCATCAGACTTGAAGCAGGTCCTGGCAGATGGTGAAGGCACGCATGAACATTACAGTATAATACTTTTATGGATGAAACTGGATGTTAAAGTGGTGCAGTGATTTAGTGGTACACTTCCATAAAGTTTGGGGGTCTCATAAGGAACAGATTTCAAAAGGAAACATGAAAATCGAAGCAGCAGAGGCCAAGATATCAAGATATCCTAACATTTGCTTCTTTGTATCAGTCATGCTCTCAAAACACTTGATCCATCACTATATAATCAGGGCTATTTTCCCAGACTTACCAGATCTCTTCCGGAATCACAGAGAACATTATACAACTGTAATCTTTGTGAGTTACATGGGTAGAAATATTTTTCCTCCCAGTCATCTGATAGTCAATCAAGATTTGTGTTTTTGAGACAATCTGCTGCTCAGATTTCAGTTCTCAGGGTTATTTCACTTTCCTCATCTAAGAATGCCAAAGAGTTTTTGGTGAGAAAAAGTGCACCATGTTTTCTTGTCATTTATTGTGGTCTTTACATTCTCTTGGCTGGGCCTGACATGCTTTTTTCAGTTTTCCTTTTAAGTTCTTGCACTCTTCTCTGCAAGAATGTAACCATGCTCACCTGCTGTGTGACTTCCTTCCATATGGTATCTTTTAGTAGGTCATAATGCCACTGTGTATGCCAAAGATTTTCTTTTCTACAATCAGTGATATAAACTTTTTTTCTTACAGAACTCTTTCTTTTCCACTTTCTTCAATGACATCTTGGTCTGCAAGGTTATGAAAAACTTCTCTTTTTTTCCGAGAATGGTGTTTCATAGGGGGATTGTTTGGTTGAAGTCATGCTTCTGAGCGTTTGATGGATCTGGCATGTTTTAAATCTGAATATATCATTTGCAAATATATTCACAAAATTTCACAAATGAGACCAATTGTTTTTAA
>NW_019444066.1:0-12455 GCF_002814215.2 Seriola lalandi dorsalis
TGATATTTTGCACTCAAGGGGGACTAATTAGTTTTCCCTTGTTGGAGAGCCCGTCTGAGGGCTGTTTCTGTCACAACTTTGATGTTACTGGCACTAATCAAAACATTATGCCCTTTATTTTCATATTCCACTTGAAATGGAACAGCAGAGCAGCAGAGTGTCATATAATATGTCAAGAAGTTTGCTTTTGAAAGTAATTCACAAAGAATGCATTCAGCTTACACAAGGATCACTTCATAAACAAAAGACTAATATCCTAAAACACTGATAATAATCAATTCACCCCCGGGGCTGTGTTAAAGGTCTTAAATGTCTGCGCTACAAACAACACTTACAGGGCACCCAGTAAACTCATACAAAGGCATCCTGGAGCAACATTTTAGACAGATAATGTTAGTCACTGTCAAGTGATTTACTAAAGAGTGGAAAGAACAAATTAAACAGGCAAATTTTCTATAAATATCTGTTCCAACCCGCTGTTATATCAGGAGCATGCAGAGATGGAATGATAACGCACATACGCCTAATCTTAGCAGGCTAATGCCATAAGCTGAAAATAACTCACCTAAGAATAGCTGACCCACAGAATAAGCAAGGAGCCCGAATTCAGGCGCTCGGTATATCTGTTGTTTGGCTCAGAGGCCGCTAAGACAGTGTAGCCTGATAGTCAAACCTGCTCTATTGACAGAGATGGAATGTGTTATCTACCTGTCATCCTCCTGTTTTATTTTTAAATCTCCTCACGTTTAGCCCACTGCCTGTGGATGTTGTCAGTCACCCATTTTGTTTGCCTGAAGTCAGACTGAATGCTGTGGGTTTTTGTAACTTATCTCTTACAACAACAATACTGAGCTGACAGTCAGTGTAAAAACATCTAAACGCACATTTAACTATTAGTTTAAATTATTCGACATTGCAACATGTCTTTCCCTCTTGCTGCTGGCTAACTGTAGACAATGCAGTGACAACTCATAGGTCATAATATATTTTTCAGTAAATTTAGCACTCCAATGACTCAATCTGCACTTTGTCGTTGCACATGCTTCTGAATAGCCCACATGACAATGTTTTCACAGAACACAATGCCTCAACTCGAAACTCATTTCCAGAGACAATTTTCACATTTTATCAAAAGCCACATGCTAAAAAAAAACAAAGCAAATAAGGTGTGACTCATCTTGAGTCAATTCAGTGAATAGATGTTACTCATACTGATGTCAGCCATGTACTCTTCAATTCAATTCTCAGGTCAAAAATAGAACAGTCAATGTCTGTGGTAAATATCCTGAGAGAAACCTTTCAGTTGTTTCCTCAGTATTTCTCTCACAGTTTTTCCTGTTCCCTGAAAAGTGCACTGTGACATGGAAGCTCGCAAAACACAACACCCCTTTCATGTTCACAGTGACTCATTTCAGGCAAGGAGAGCATGGGAATAGTGTTAACACATTTCCTCCTTTTAGTAGAAAAACAACACTGTGCATGCTGAATATATAAGGATAAACAGCACTTTTTAAACTCATCGCAAGACATCGTTTAACACAGATTAAGGTAACAATCCCTCCGAGAAACAACTCATAAAGCCGCGCATGTCATCACAAGAGTAAATACCTTGATTCAGGAAGAAGTGCCTGATCCTACCACGTTGCTGTGCTGAGAAGCTTTGAGTTCTCTTTTCACACAGAATGAGAGACCAGCTGAGCGCAAAGAGTTGAGAGTACGTGAGAGAGAGGGAGAGAGGATGTAAGATAGCAGAGAAGTAGGAACGGATTCAGCAGTAGAGGAAAGACAGGGACTGGAATGCAAAGACGGTAAAAATAGAGAAGGGTAAAAAACTGAGATCCCTCAAGAGGAGTAGAAACACCGGGGCTGTGTGATCACCTGAGTTGTTCACGTTGTGCATCTTGCTCTGGTTGGGGAGCTGCTGGTGTCCAACGCGCCCCTCTGTTGTGGAGAAACTTGACTCGCCCTCGTAAATCGTCTGCAGCATACTCCACTCAGTGCTCAGGTCTCATCGCAAGCCTTGCGTTTCCTGTCACCAAGAGCCACCCCTCAGCCACTCAGGGGAGAGACCACCACAACAGGCAACTCTCTCCCTTCCTCTGCCTCCTCCTCTGAGAAACCACTCTCACTGTAGAGCAATAACACAAACTGCACACTCTCTCTGCAGGCTCCAAGTGCCCTGCCTTAGTCTGGTCCAAACACTAACACAGTGTTAGGAGAAGAGTCCAGCTTTTTTTTTTTCTTATCTGCCTCTCTCCCTATTTCTCTCAAGGCTGTGGCTTTTTCTCTTCTAAGCAAAGTGACTGAGCCGAGACCGAGAAAAATGTAAAGCTGAGTTGCCAGGAAAGCCGCGTACCACGTACTGAGCACCTCGCTGAGGCAGTAATGCAAGCCAGGGAGGGAGCAAGCTTCATTTGCATGTGAATCAACAACTGCGTGGCCCACAGGTGACAGAAATAGAACAATGGCCAGCCCTGGCTAAAAATAGGTCAGGCGAGGCGCGGGGATTGGAGCAGCATTGATGCGTTTAAAAATACCACACCAAACACAGCTGTCTTCTTCAGCTCCTGCCAGAAGGCATGTCTCCTGACTCCCTCTCTGCAGATGGAGGCTTGATTCCTCTATCTCTTTCTTTTCTGATTTGTGTCTCTCTCTCACTCTATTTATGTCTTCATTTTGTTCTCTCAGGTACATGGGTAGAATGATCCATTTTTGCCTTGATGTACTAAAAGAGCCACATATAAACTTTACAATTATGCAACATAAAATGGCTGTCTTTTATGTGATTCACAGAACATGAAAATAGTGTATTTAAATTTTTTTGGGCAAATACAAAAAAAAATGATGATGACAAAATTGAACAAACCCAACCTAATACAAATGCAATAGCATTTGGGTAAAATCTGACAAGATGTGTTAAGTCAAATCAGATACCAAATGAACACTGTGTTCATTTAAGTGTAACTTCACTGCATTAGCTCAGCGTGTGTGTGGGGTTCAGTGTGTATCCAGGGCAGTGCTGCTACTCAGGAAGCATGCTTTCAGCTAGCTAGCCAAGGAAGCCAACTGTAAGATGCCATAACAGCATGATCGCAATTACATAAACCTCTCAAACTGTGTCAAGAACACCTCTCCGGGATTACACTTCCTATTCCCTTGAAATACCCTTGATACTGTTTTACGGTGGATTTAAGAAATAACAAACGAAAGACTACAGAAGACAAATACATACATTTGAAGAACTAAATTACACCAAGTAGCTACATAGTAGGACTTTTTCAATTAATATTACATCCCAAACTGGCCAAGATCCATAGTTAATATAATCTGACTCCAGCCCATAAAAGTCAAGTCAAATGTTCTATCTGACCACTGATGTGGGACTAGGTTTGTGGCCAAGCAGCCTGTGCCTTTAAATTTTTCATCTTCCTTCATAATTTGACCTGTCCCCCAGCCAGGGGCGAGGAGCCAGCACGGCTATTTTTAGGTCCTGAGCTCTGACGACTGGGCTACAGAGACACAGAGAAGGAGTTTTACTGTGTTGTTTCAGCTGGACAAACATTTAACCCTTCAATCCTTTTATCACAGTGCAACCAAGTAGCCAAGAAGGAAATACACAGCTTGCAGGCTCGCCCCAGACATAAAACAACTCTTAAGGTTAATGTATGATAATTGTTGTGTAACTTGATTACTTATAAACAGAGACAACAGGGACTATGCAAATAATCATTTTTATTCCATACATATATATGGAATAAAATATATTTACACCATGGTTATATAAAAACTAAAATAAATAACGGGAATATTTTTTTCATGTTTCTTTACTCTGTTATAGCTGAAAGAAACAAAATAGTCATAGAACATTGTGAACAAGCTATCAAATTTTATTTTATTTTTTTTTTTTACAAACTCCTGATCTTTGTGAATTACGTTTTGGCATTCAAGTCGGAAAAGATGGTGTGAGAGATAACAGGCTTTCATGACCAAGGTAACGATGGCTAAAGACCCAGAGTTCCATCTGTCACAGTATCTGTCAGAGCAGGCGAGCTCTGACCCCGTACGCTGACCTCAACAGAGGCGAAGGCATAATTGATCAAAAGAGGAAGTAAGGCTGTCACATGAATGGCAATTATCATGACCATGGAATCCCTATTTATATAACATGACAAAGTGATTTTGCCTGAAACTTGACCAAATCCTAAAATGAAAAGCTTAAAATGTATTTTGCAACATCCCTGTTCTTGTGGTTGGTCATTATTGCACAATAAAACTATTGGGTAAAATACTATATGTTGCAAGCTCTAAATTATTCATTACTGGATTTGATTTATTTACTATCTTCGTTGTTGTAGTTGTAGTATATATAGATTTGTGGCTTATTTAGTCTTATAAAACCATGTAAAGTCAAACAAATCTCTCTGCACTTGGAAGTAAATAATTAGTTCCTGGTATCGTATTTGCAGTCCTCGAACAACCTGCCCTACTGCTCCTCAAGAAAAGAAAAAAAAAAAACAAAAAACAGAGACATTCACTGGGACAGGTTAGCAGCGATTAACCTACACTTTTATTTATAACTAGCTTCCTGGCGCTGATGAGGGATTGTGGGATTGGAAATAGGCAGGGTCCAGTAAACCTGCAATGTGGCAAGCCCATTATAGCTCCTAATGCGTCACCGGCGGCCTTTGTCTACTTTAGTCCTATTAAAGCATTTAAGTGTGAACGTCAGCGTCCCTGCTGGAGAGCCACTCCACTCTGCTCTCCAGGGCTGGGGCTCGACTGTCTGTCACCTCCCTCATATCAAACAGCAACTCTGTGTATGTGTGTGAGTGTCTTCGTACATGCATGTGTGTATGTTTTGACATCAGAGCACCGACGTGGAGTGGGGGAATATTAGAGTTGAGAGAACAAGTGGGCCAGAGTGTTGAAGTGCCCCCAGCACTTTCCAAATTTAAACAAAAGGCTGTTATAGCCTATTTTAAAGAGCAAAAGATGTCAGTATACATACACACATACACATGCACCCATACACACATTGTTGTTATGTTGTTTACTCCAACTTAGTCATTTCAAATGATCTATTGGGACTAGAAATATAACAAAGACATACTTCCCGCTATGGTGCTTCAGCTCTTTCCGTTCTATTTCAAGAGACTGTGGTCATAACCTGGAGACTTGTTTTTTATTCTACCAAATAAGCCTACTCACCACAATTACTGTACCAGTTCCAAATCAACTCCCAAAGTTCTGTGGCTTAATCACCATAGCACTGCTGCCCTGTGACACACTGTGCATGATGAAACCCAGCGGGGAGGCAGACTAGAGGAGCTGAGCTTAAGTGTTGCAACAGATATGAGGGGTGGTTGTTCCGTGTTCTCTGAAATTCAAAGCACCCATGTATCGGGGGGGGGGTTTGGCTTCACAGCCCATGATCTTAATAGATACACATGTTTATTACAGTCTGTTTTAATTGAGTTCATTTCATCCACCTCTCTGCCTTCCTACCTATTGCTGCCTGTGTGGATGCAGGGTTTCATCATGCCACCCTGGGAGAGCTGCAGCGGATGTGATCATTGCCAGGTGCTTATTCCTCCAGTCAGAGGGGATGTTCCTCCCAAGAGAGGGGCTGCATACTAACAGCAACTTCTGACGTAACCATGCCCCCGTCCACACACACACACTCTGTCCCCTCAGTTTCTTTTCTCTAGCGGCCGCCACATCTCTGAGGGCAGCCCTGGAACAGGAGGGAAATTACCTCTCCACACCAATTACCTCAATGCCTGCCATCTTACTTACATCAGCCCCTGATGAGTCACCACCATTGCTGTGGAAGACTTCCTAGATCAATTTAGGGAGTGAAGCCATGGCGCATTGCTGCTCCAGTCACTGTATGTGGAATACAGCATGCACTGTTAGCAACCAAGCTCAGCCACTCTACCTGCTAAAAGCCACAGGCAAAGTTTTGTCACTTCAAACAGCCCACTTTCCGTTTACCTTGCGGTCAGTCTCATAAAAGCACAAAGGCACTACAATTGTTGATTTGATGGTAAAATCCAATTAGCCTCTACATCTGGATGTGTTATGTGAGTGTGTTTCCCCACTAATGATTAGGGCGCTATGGCTTTTATTGGGTTACTCTGTCTGGCATCCTGTGGTATTTCCTGTTGGACTTTCAGGGTGATATAGAATGCACTTAACAGGTTGGATCAAATAACATGAAAAAGCATATAAAGGAAGTCATGTTTGGTACTTAATCTCGAAACACTAGCAACAAAGTTTTGCAATACAGCTAATAATAACGCAGTTGGAGGGAGACTACGAAGCTTTATGGGTTTCTCTCTATCCTTTAAAGAAAGACAGACAGAGATGGTGCAATTCAATGAGAGAAATGAATCAACCAATGTCCTTTAAAAAACAAACAAAAAAAACTTTCAGAAAAATATGTTCATTCATTTCCTGTGAACCTTTTATCCGAGATGTGAGACAGGGTGAACTATAACAGAGTTCTAAAAAGGCAAAAAACACAACAATTTCAAAGCATCCTATTATTGTGCACCGACCTTGAGGTCAGTTTACTTTCTAACTTTGAATAGGTCCCTGATGCCGTGCCTTCATCTGCTGCCATAGGCTTTCTAAAAATAGATGTGGAGCACAAAAGCCCACTGGAAACAGAGGGCAGCTCTCAGTATTTTTACTGATCAATGTGCTCATCTCGGCTGGAAACCATTGATCCATTGTTTGTATCAAATTGACCATGTTGTTGTTGTACAACTTCCACCCTACACTCAATCATCACAAGCCTTACTTTATGTTCCACTTTCTCCCCTTGCCCAGCACCTGCTCTCAAAGCAACACAAGCCATTGATCCGCTGATGATATTCTAACACCAAAAGGCTTAGCATTGATTAGTCTTTGAAAGATCATTCTAAATGTCAGCTGGCATTTTAGCGAGCTATTACCCAATGAACATGAAGCAGGACTTTTCTGCCTGAATCCACAGAATTATTGCATCAGTGGCTTTTATGCCTACATCATTGAAATGCCTCCAGAAATCAAATGCGTCATCCGTATCAGACGAACACACTAGCCCAAACAGACACATGTGACTTTGATGGAAACCAGCCAAGTTTAGCTGACCTTAGAAAATCCCTGAGGGATTAATAAAAACAAAGGTTCTCTGTTCAGAGGCATCCTTCCAATCCACATCCTGCTAGTCGAGCCTATTTATGAGTGGATAATCATAGCATCCCCCCTCCCAAGTGATTTGGAGTTATTATCTTATGATAACAAAATATATTTTGTTAGCACCACAGTTTTTGAGAAAACTCATTTTATCAGTCTTGTTTGTCATTTGGAAAAATACCAGAATTGTTATTTCAGTCACAGAAAACATACAGGCAGTTTTCATCGAATTTCCAGATTTCTTTTAAAGGGACAAACCTGACTTCAGTGACCTGAATATGTTAGCCAAACTTACCAAAGAAAAAACCTGACAGCATAACATAATGAAAACTATAGTTGTTTAATAACAGGGTATGCTTACTGCTTGACTGCTATTCTGGATTTGTCAATGACCTTTAAAGACTCAAGCGAAACTCCATTCATGGATTTTAAAGGTCCATGTAAAAAAAAGTACAAGAGGAAATCTAGTTTACTATGGGAAGGGTGGGCTGATGCTTATTGTCCAGGCCACTTCCACCTACGCCAACACTTCTTTACTTGACCACAGCACAGTCACAGTGCTCTCCTCCTGTGGTGTCTCAAAGGTCTAAAACACAACAATGCCTCTGAAAAATAGCTCTTCCTCTGATTATTAAGGTAGTGCTATGCATACCAGGAAATGTCCCACAGTGCACCCACAACCTCTGTTACAATGCTAATGTCTGGGCTGCTCCATATGCATAAACCTGGAGGGGATCCAGATGTATTTTTAAACACTTTGCTTGGGTGACCTTGAGTTTCTGGATCTTATTCCAGCATCACATTCATATATATATAGTTTATATTTTTTCCACCATAGTTACAAATTCACCCTGATGGGCTACCATATTTTTATGTAGTGGAAGTTACTGGCTTGTGTTACACAAACTACATTGTAAAGACAATGTTCTACTTTTGCAATTCCTAAGAGAGCACCTAAACAAGTCAGACACCTCCCTATTTCCTTAGTCCCTTGAGAGGCAAAGGAATGGTTCAGGGGTCATCTCACTTGTTTGGTACAAAAACAACCAGTAGTGCTACAGCCGCTTCAATCATGGATGAAATTCTTGTGTGCAGTAAGCAATGAGTCTCGTGCTGTTTTTTCACTATTTATAAATCTCTCTCTCTCACCCTCTCTCCACACTCTGGCCAGTTTTTGTTGTACTGTGGTGTTTGTCATTGCATCGGTTGTAATAATGAAGATATTACAAACTCTGCATCTCTCTTTTTGTCAATCATTTCTGCTATTTGTGAGTTTCATTAGCTCGGTTGAGACTGGAAAGCGTAACAGTAACTAAGGCAGCAGGACTTGTAATTGTGGGACACTGTCCAATGGGGTAAAACCCCTGGTGGATCCTTCAGCAACAGTGCACCCTGCAGGTTGATTAAGAACAGGAACGCAAAATGTAAAGACCAAGAAATGCTTGAGATGCTAGAGATATTATTGTGAACTTTCCAGAGCAAACTCCAAGGACCAGGAAGACAAATACTCTGACACACAACAAACACTGTGCTAAAGCAAGTGTACTTAAGAAGAGAAGAGAAAATGTTGCAAATGCACTGACAGCAGGTCCAAGGAGTACAGATACTGTAGAAAAACATCAGGACACTTACTCTGCAAACAAAAATACATGCACAGACAAACCAACAGACACATGCACACGCACATTCACATAGCAATGCCACCATGCTGTGCTTGGGAGTGGCTGCAGCGTTCCTGACCTCTGCCTTTCATCTCGGATCCAGTAACCAAACTGATTTTTCAGCCCAGCCTCTTCAGTAACACACGGCCTAACAAGCTTTGGCTCTCTCTTTTATTACCAGCACAGAAACAAAAACAGTTACAGCTATGTGATCTCCTCAAAGCTGTCAGTGAAACTTTTTTTTGTTTGTTTTTTTTTTTTTTTTACTGATGCTATAAGCAAGCCCCTTGTGTGTGTGAGAAATCAAAAGATGAAATGAAGCTGACAACATGGATGTTTCCTCCTGAACAACAAAATATGGAGACTCCTAACTTAAAGAGCAAAGCAAACCTAATAAGTAAGAAAAAGAAAAAACAACTCTGCTCTCTGATAAAACATGCCATTCATTGATATAATTATGTGCTTTTAAATACATATAAATGCCATGGGTAAAACCTCCTTTCCAGATGTCATTTTTTTATTCTAAAGAGAACACAAGTAGCTTTCAAGCCTCTCCTTTTGGAAACCTTAAATGTTGTCACCAGCTTTGAACTGAGATAATGCCACTCAAAGCTAAAAAGGAGAACTTAGAGTATGCTCTGAGGTTGTCACCTGAAAGGGGGTAAAATTTTCTGTTTTGGAAACAGATGGGCTGGTAACCTTTTCACACCTATCTGGCCAAAGAGACCTTTACGAGGGCTCTGCTCTTAGATATGCAGCCAGTGTGTCCAATCTCTGTGTAATTCCTGGATCCGTTTGTTCTGCACATTTCACGCCAAGTGGGGAGGGTTTGCGGCCATGACCTCCTGCAGTCCCATAACTCAAAGAATGGACTGGCAGGTACCCCCAGATGAAAGGTAACAACAAAGAGATGTTTAGTATGATGCATGGCAGCGCAGTCTGGGCCCCAGTGGATGATGGGATGGCATGGAGTGACAACTAATAGGCCTGGTAAGTCTGAGTTTTGTCTGTTTCCACAATCGACAATATGCTCATCAGGCTGGGCATACCGAGAACTCTGAAGCACAGCTCATTTATCACCTTCACTGATTTTACCATGCAGATTTGACAGACCAGGATTGAGTTAGGGCAGGGGCACCCTGCATGGCGCCTGTCAGTGGGCGTACTGACAGACAGATAAGCAGATGGGTATAAGTAGATAGGCAAGATAACAACACACAAATACTTCAGTTAAAAATAGCAAGCCTTTTAAAATACTTGAAATGAAGAAAAAAAACTCAAATGGAAATCATAAATGTGTTGCTTTAGCAAAAACCTAAAGTAAAAAAAGGATTCCTCAAAAAGCATTGCATATTAATCTATCTTAAATACTCATGGCAGGAGCCTTAACTCTCCCCATTTTTCATCCACACAAGAGGCCTCTCAAAGACATGAATGATTCATCTCTCTAACTCCATTTGGACAGGAAGTGAAAACAAATGGAAGTACCTCCCCCTCCATCGGAGAGCCCAGGGTCTACTATGGAGCTGGATGAACAACACTGAGAACACCAGGCTTAACCTACCAAGCTCTGTGTCCCAGCTGCAACAGGAGCCAGATTCCCCCTCTGGGCCACTGCCCTCCTCCTACTATCTATATAGAGAGAAAATAATTCCACACACACACACACACACAGCTCCAGCCCCAACTCTGCACTGTGAGAACACCTCTGACTTTTTCAACCTGCAGGACATGTTTTGACTTGTGCTTGAAAATTTGTTTATTATTAGGATTTGACATATGAGATAAATCATATAAGTTTGGTTTAAGGACTGATTAAAATATTTTCTGTGTATGCAATGAAATTGCATTGAATAGAGTTGATGTTAATAACTTGCAACTGCACAAAAAAGAACAGAAAAAGGGAACACTAAGAGTGTGAGTGAGGAAAAACTTATATAAGTCAGAGAATAGTTTTTTGGCACTTGGGCTTCATTCAGATTGTCTGCACAGTGTCTGCTTTACAGCCACACTCATGGAGCAGCAGCCGGGAACAGCAAAATAAATAAAGGTGTGAACATGATTTTCCATTTCTTTTTCATGACAACACATGGAGATAAAGCCCAGGATTGCACTCCACATGCCTGTATTTAAACTCAAAACACATACAGCACACGTAGAAGAGCCTAATCAAAAACAGAACTATAAAGTATAAAGTTATATTACTTACAACTCCTTCATAAAGTAGGTCTGTAGCTGCTCAGCAATGTTTCCTAGAACGATGAACTGATCTTAGCTGACGGACTGATTTCTAACATCACCTGTGAATATGTTGTGCCCCTGCCAGATCAATGAGGCCACTCCAGGGATGTTCCCTACAGACTGACATCAAGCTACTGTCATTTGTCAAAACCTGGAATTTCCACCATGTCACGTTGTCAGCAGTCTTGTTTTCAGTTGCTGACAATGTATTTAACTTTAGAAACTATAATATAAGTTTTACAAGTGTTATGTGATGCATGTACAAACTTTTAACCTGTGACAGTTTGTCCTGTTCTTACGGGTAACTTGTGTGGATTACAGTGATGATTATCTGTTGGAAGAAAGTCCTGACAGCCCTTTGTGTAGCAAAGACTGTGTTGTATTTCATCACATATAATTGCTAGTTTTATCCTGTCATTTAAGCTTCCTGTACTGTAAAGATGAAGAGAACATAACAATGAGCCACTGCAGAACAGAGACCAGCACCTTCCTCTGAGCATCAACAGCACCCCTCCTCCCGCAAAAACTCACTGACCCAAACCCATTTTTTCCAGTCTAAGAGAAATGTCAAGTCCAGACCTAGAACTCGTCTCTTTGAAGGGAACATAGCAGCCAAATATAGCCTGCTAGTCTCTACGCCGCCTGACATACATCAGGCTCTACGGGTTCTGCGAACAGTGGTTAATTTTGGCCGACTGCCATGTAGTCACTTACTATTAAACATCATAACTATACAAAGAAAATTATAACCACGCAGTGGAGTGTACACTGTTGCTTGGTAACCTAATGCCATGTTGAGGATTCATCTTGCTACAGAACAGAAAACACTTACAGCCAGAGCCAATAATAGATCCTAGACCACACAAAAAGTAGTTTAAGGGTGTCAACAAGCATAGCCTACATGGAGCTGAGAAACATATCATGAGATGTATGTTTAAGAATAAAATCTCACTTCTCAGCTTGCGTTTATAAGAATTTTGTGAGTGTTTTTGTAATTGCAGCCACTTGTGAAATTATATAATTATTATTCATCTGTCATTTTACAAGTGAAATGATGGATAAAATGAGAGCTTATTTCCAAGTGTGAAATCCAGCTAAAGAACACATTATGCTGACTGGCAGTGGAGGCTGGGTACTAATTACCAAAGCTGTTTTAAGTCTTTTGGATCATAAAGAATCACAAAAATTGCCCCCTCCCCAGAAATGTGTGAATTGTGACAGATTTTACCTATCACAGAATCACAAAGACATATCACTTAACACTCAATACTTTGTAATGGTCAATGCTCATGGTTGGTTTTAATATGTCTTTTATGCATCCAATATGAGAACATTACAATTAGGCTTGACATCCTAACTGTATCAGAAAAT
>NW_019444067.1:0-1987 GCF_002814215.2 Seriola lalandi dorsalis
TTTTATGTTTCATAACACTGGGGGTCATAATTCTCTTTTATAATCCCTGTCCAAGGGCTTGTGTGGTCACAGAATATCTGATACACTCTGCACACACACTGCACAGTTTTCTGTTTCAGAGTCTACAAAATTATGTCTACTCAATAAAAGCTCAACTGACTGTACTAGTTACTACAGTTATTATATGTTTTATTTATTCCCTGGTGTGTATTGACATTTACCCAGCCAGACAGAGACTCACAATGTCCCCTGGATTGAGTATGGCCTGCATGGGAGACTGAGCTACGTTATCCAAGCAGGTACAAATTACAAACATGAAAATATACAAACAGAGGCCAGTTTCTACAAATTACAATGGCTCATATTTCAGTCATGCAGCCAGACATTCTACAGGGCTGCTACATGGTCTAACAGGCTATACAACAGCCATGCAACAAAGGATGCAATGCAATCCTCAAGTGAGGTGCTATGTAAAGCAATCCCCTGAAAGGCAGCCTGACATGGGTCTGACAAAGTGGACAAGGTGGAAACATGAGCCTGCACCTACAACAGGATTAGCTGTATTGGTTGTGTACATACTGCATGCCTATACAATGAGAACACACTACAATGATTAAGCCTAGAAATCAGCTCATGGTGTCACTGACAGACTGGCTGTTTCGAGACTGTCTAGTAAACTGGCATTACTCACTTGTCGATCAGTTCTTCTCTGGTGCTTTGGCACTGTCTCTGGACAAACTCTTCAAAATCGGATGGCAGGAGGGGGAGGCCGCTGGAAAAAAGGTCCTCAAGTCTGACAAATCTCAAGGATGAGAAGCTGAAACAAGATTAAAAACTGATGAGTTATCATTCACACATTTTTGGTTTTACCTCAAATTATTTTTTAAAATCAGCCCACTGTTTTTGTTTGTCAAATCTCACAAACTAAAACAGACATTCAACTTCACACCACCATGCCCATGATGGGTCTAGATACTATTTAGTGGTTGTATCTGACACCACTTCTCTTGTGTCAAAGAGCAGTCAGAAGCTCTAGTAATCTAGCTGAAAAGGAATATGAGCAGTATTAGCTGGAGGGACCTTGACCATGTGTCCATGCCATTTACTCATTCAGGTAAAATACAATATAATCTAACATTCATTACCTGTGTAGCCAGACATCTTGCAGTAGTATCATAATGTGACTGAGAGTAAACAGGTGTTGGTTTTGCCACATGTGGGCCTCCCTGTAACTAGCTGCCCAGGGCACTGGAGCACGTATCACCCTGCTGGGGAAGGGCTTGGGGATGCTGGATATGGACAGTCGCTGGCACTCAGATGGATCTATCAAAATATAGTCCACTGGCAAGGAACAAGATGGTAGACCAAACAGATGCAATGTTAAATGTCAAACTGGTGTATGCTTAGGGTGTCTAAATAAAGCAATACACAATTACAATTACAAGGAACAATTACTGATGCTTTTGTTTTATACCTATGCTCTTCTTGAGGCTGAAGTAATAATCTCTTTTGACCTCCTCTTCCATGTTAGCCCTCATAATCTGGATGTTTTTGCTACTGTCTTCAGTGTCAGGAGGCAGCAGGTGCAATATGTTCATCATCTGCTGACGTGGCTGTGGGGCCAGCACAGAGCTGGGGACACCATTGCTGATGTAGTACATGTACCTCTGTGTGAGTAAAGTTCAAGATCATCGATGTGTCAGAAAAGTGACTCAAAAGACTCTAATCAGCAATTGACTAGTGCATAACTGAATTCACTCATACTGACCTCCAGGTCCTTCTCATTGGGTTCTGCCTGCATGGCCCTCATCTTCTCCTCTTGCCTGTGTATGATATCCAGCTGCTCTTCAGGACTCATAGGCCAGCTGCTGGAAGTGCAAAAATGTCGCGATCTAGGCTTTGGTCGAGGTGAGAGTGAAGCAGAGCAGGTTTCCCTGTGAAAGCATGAAGGAATCAGATCAAGTGCTTCAAAAAAAAAAAAAAAAAA
>NW_019444068.1:0-1963 GCF_002814215.2 Seriola lalandi dorsalis
TGTTAGGCTCCCACAGGTTTATGCATTAAATGTTATTACCCGGTTTAACACCCCACACCTCCTTCACTGGTGCCTCCATCATCACATAAAACCTGTAACCTCAAAAACTCTACTGAGGCACAAACTTCTCCTGCTCAAAGATCAGGTCGACAGCTTCAGCCACATCCTGCACGATGTGGCCCGGCTCCACTAGCGCGGGGTCAAATCTGAAGTCCCGGTGCCCGTGAAACACAGTCTCTTTGATGCAGTGGTTTGCATCACACGGCACCTCTGCTTTGGGGTTGTAGACGCCTGTGCAGACCAGGACAGACTTACAGGATGTTGCAGAGGGCAGCGCTAGTTCGCTCTCCCACATGTTGTCGACCTCCTCCTCCTGGGGCACTGCAGTGGTGGATCCTGTGGCAGCCACCATCTTGGCAATGGCTTTGGGGTTCTTCCTAGCAACTCTCTCGTCCAGGTAGCGGTTGTACAGATTGGCGCCGTAGATGTCAGTCATAAGGTTATCCCTGAGAGCGAAGAAGGGAAGACACTACTCAGATATTGATACAGCATGTGTAAGAATGCTTTTACTCAATTGTTCAATTAGAACAATAACACACAAAGCCAACACACAAACATAGAGCACAACTGGGATAAAAACTTGAAGTGAAACATGCAACTTCTGACACGCTTCTGTTTTTCACATATATTTTCTCACCAAATTATTGAGTAACATTTCAATAAGGTTACCTCCATGTTAGTCTGCAGCACTCGTTCCTGCTCTCTGCCTCTTTACATTACTTACACGCATTGTAATTGCACTGCATAAAAGTGGATTGTGATCATGGTGCAAGACTTATCGTTTCCTTAGTGTTTCCCATAAGCTGTTAAGTACATTTATGAGACAGAGAGAAACTTTGCTGTCTTACCCTATGGCATAAAGGGAAGTGATGGGAAGTTTCCATTGCCGCTGCATGGCCTGGCTTCTGATGAGGTATTCTGCAAAATGGTAGGTCAGCTCACTGGGTTTTCCCATGAGCGCCTCGTACTTCAGGTCTTTGCCTGTTATCTTCTTATAGATGTTCTCTAGGCACACAAGAAAGGTCCCGTGGCCAAACCTGAGACAAAATGAGATGGTCGAAGACGGAAAAATACATTGACTCCTTCATTTGGCAGCTTTCAAGACTGTGCTTTAGTTGCTAATGTTAATAAATGAAATTCTTTAAAAATTTTCTGTGACACTGCTTGTTTTTAAAGGTTACCGTGGAGAATGTGCCTCAGCCATCCACATGAGGTCCATGTTGCAGGCAAGCAGGGGGAGGTGAGGCATCTTTTGGGTTTGGTGAACACTGCTGAGGTTACCATTGGTCAACAAGACATCAACTATTAGCTGCAGGTTGGTCTCCCATCGAATCGGCTCCCCGAACAGTACCACAGCTGTGTGTTGAATTATGCAGGGAAGAGTTGAATCACTGACATATTAACATAACTTAATAACTTATTGCCTCACAGTTGTATGAAATATGGTCACAATATCCTCCTCCTCAGTTACAGTGTTGAATAATGACGTTGCAGAACGTTATGATGTCACAGTGAATTTAACCATTGACCATATGGATATAAAATGTCATCACTTCATCATTTTATCCTATCAGACATTGAGTAAAATTGTGTTATAATTAGAATATGAATTCATTAGTTATGCCCAAAACTGTGTTTTTTGAGGCCACAGTGACCTTTGACCACCAAAATCTAATCAGTTTATCCTTGAGTCCAAGTGACTGTTTGTACCTAATTTGAAGAAATTCCCTTAAGGTTTTACTGAGATATTGTGTTGACAAGAATGGGATGGACATATGGACGGGTGGACAACCCTGAAAACATAATGCCTCTGGCCCTGGCTGCCATGGGTGCAGAGACATAAAACTCTGACAAAGCAGATGTCGGTGAGTAACTAAGAGACCGACAGCTATAAAACCTGTGA
>NW_019444069.1:0-2804 GCF_002814215.2 Seriola lalandi dorsalis
AAGTCATGGTAAAGAGATAAGAGCTGAAAAAGTAGTAGTAGTACAAAAAGTAATGCTATAGGAATTTATTCAGGTCAAATCATGGAAGTGAAAAATGCTCAGTGAACCAGCTTTTAGGTTTCTCCATATTCTCATGCTGTTGTATAGATTCCCAGAATTTAGGCAGAGGTGGAAGAAGTACTCACATGCTTTACTTAAGTAAAAGCGTCAGTTCAACTGTGTGCAAATACCCCATTACATGTAAAAGCTTTGCATTAAAAATTGTGCTTAAGTGAAAGTACAGATGTATTATTAAAAAAATGTACTTAGTACTACCATAAAAGAACAAATTCTACAATAAAATTTCCCTTGTGAAATCATATTAAATATAAGAATGATAATAATAATGGGTTAGCACAGAAGCTTTTTAAATTCTTCTAATACCACAATATACATCTGAGAGGTTGTAAGATGAAGAAAAAACAAGGTTGAGATACCCAAATCTGTTATGTTCTTACTTTTAGTTTAGTTTGAAGGAGAAATGTCTGCTAACACTGCCTTTATTAAGATTATTTTCACTTAAACTGTGACACTTTATGGGCAAACAAAAGTAACAGTTCGGTCATCAGGATCAACTGTCCAATAAAAAAAAATTATATTTTTCTACAGAAATATAAAAAAGCAGAAATAAAACCCACATGAACCAGGTGACATTATTAAAAATGTAGAGTTTAATATATATATTTATTTCTGACATTCTGATAAGGATTGCAGGTAGGCTTCACAGTACACACTGTGTTCCACTTGATATGCTAAGCAGAGGAGGAAGGGGTGGGCATGGTGGGCTTGACAAGCGGCAGGTTTTTGTTTGTACACTAGTAGTGAAAGCAGAAGGAGGCAGTACATCCACAGGCAACATCCACTCCTCTACCGTATTGCTCACAAAGGACCATTCATCGTGATCCACATTCTCTAGAGTCCATCACTACGTTTTATTCATTACCCCTCTTACAATCCCTAAAAAGACAGTGATTGACACAAAACGTGGATTATCAAAAGACTATCTAAGCGCATGCATGACACTTTTTTCAGATTTTCCCTTTTTTCTCATTTAAAATCCCCCCCTCCCGACAAAATGTAAACAAATTGAGCTTTACTTGAGACCAACATACTCGGTGGTGAGGTGAGATAGGAAATATAGGCCTACAGTAGTTGAAATGCTTGATAAAACTATGTAACAGTGTAGTCTTAGGTGCAAAAGGTGGCTCTGATGAATATGCTCTTGAAAACAGCCGTAAAGTTCATTTACTGGCTGAAATTAGATATGAGATGAAATTTTTTTTCTTTTCAGCAGCATAGTAATCACACCTATAATGAATATGAATGCATGCTTTTAGGTGGCTGTAAGTTCCAGTTATGATGCACAAAAGCATTACAGTAATACTGCCCTGTACTGGTAATAATACAAGCCAACAGGCCCAAATTAACCTTCATCCAAAAACTAGCTTTCATTCATCCTGTTAGGTATTAGAAAAACAGGTATACCCTACCGTTTGAGATCTGAGTGAGTCACATTCAGAGATACCCCTGCCTCCTCGTATAAATGTATGGATCCAGCACAGACAATTAAACCTCTAGTACACATTGATTATGCCTATAGTTCCAAAAATAACAACCAGTGTAAGAGGGCACTTGCAATTGTCAAATAATCACCACAGCTATCAATATAATTATCAACATCACCAAAAATCTTCATAAACATAGTCCATTGAGAACACACACTGAGGCATACCATGGATCACTTTTGGAGAGAGGTTAATCTAGAATTCAGTTTGTAAGAAGTTAACTCACGCACACACACAACAACAACAAAAAAAAAAACCACAAAGTTGAAAAGAAAAAGAAATGATAATTGCTTTGCAATAAAATTAATGGCTTTTTTTCTGAAAGTTTGGGAAGGGTGACTTTGACCACTTTTTGAACTGAGGTGGATCAGTAAACACTGTAATTGCACTTAAATTGACAAAATCATTGTCCTAAGACATTCTGTATTAAATTAAAAAAAGTGACACTGCAGCATCTGTTATCTGATGAATTTGAAACACCTCTAATTACTGTGGTGAGAAAACCAACAATTTAGACAGTGATTGACTACACATTAACTTTTGATTAACTTAATTGATTAAGCAATTTTTTTACTTTGTTGTAGTCAGTCTAACAATATAAGCTTAGGGCTATACATTTAGCCTCATTATGGATTCATTAAATGGTCCAAGCAGGGTCAAAGTGATCTACTTATTTACACTGGAATCTATTAAATAACTGATTAAAAAAAGAAGAAAAGATAGGACATTGTAACTCATTAGTGTCGTCTGAAGACAAAGAAGCAAAGACAGAATTAGAAAGACTACGATTGATTTCTGGCAGAAATAACATTCTGCATTTCTGCTGCAGCATCGTCGTTACCTGGTGTCAACGTGAAAGATTATGAATCTACAGTAGACCTGTTCATTGTGTGCAGGGACAAAAATAACATCAAATTTTTAATCATTACATTTTCTACACATGATAAATATCAGCACATATATTATTATTATATATATTCAAGATATGCATTTTACATATACTTTCCTCTCAGATTTATATACATCAATTTATGTACAGTCTTTGTATTTACACTAGGGGTCAAAGGTCACTGAACCTGAAGCACTTGAAACAAGGTTAAGAGAGAGAATCATATGAACCTAAAGGCAGTGTAGTCATCCATCCATTATCATCAAAACTGTAACAGCACGTGGGTGGTGTAAATCTACTCTCCAAGGACA
>NW_019444070.1:0-2222 GCF_002814215.2 Seriola lalandi dorsalis
GGGAGAAGCAGGAAGGAGGAGGGGCTGGCAGTTATAAGAGGGATTGATTTCAGGTGCTAGCCCCTTTTGTCTACCTGCAGAAGAACCCTGGGCTCCTGGTCACAGTTGTTTGACTGAGTGTGATGTGAGTCCCTTTGTTGTTTAAACTTTAGACGATACCAATATTAGTTATGTTCAAGTTATGTTAGTAGTTGCTTATATTATGACACTCTTAGTTTATGTATTTTTAATGGAATTGATACATGATTTATATTTTCTGTTTAATAGATAAAAAACAGCAATAATTGTAAGCCACCTACCTGTTACCTCTATAAATAACCTTGAAAGACTGCGAATAAACCTGTAAAGACTGGAATTGAACTGCTACTTCTCCTATTGTCTCATTGTGCCCACACACACACACACACACACACACACACACACACACCCACAATGTTCGCATTCACTGGAAACCAGTACCACCACCATCCTACTAGTAATATCCACCCTCATTAACACACTAACTAAACTGGTGTGCTTGAAGGGTACAGTATTATGCCGTAGTAAAAGTACCTAATTTTTTACTGTTTACTTTTGTATTTAGGTTAATGCATGTTTATGTTCAACTGTGCATTAACATGTAAAGAAATTATTTTGCAATGTCTGTTTGCTGTACAGCAGTAGTGATTAGTTGATTAATTGATCAGTTTAACTATTTCAAAGACTGATTATTTTTTGATTATTTTAGTTATTATTTAAAAGATGTCAAATATTAGCTGTTTCTAACTTCTCAATGTGAGGATTTGATGCTTTTCATCTTCACACATGCCATGAAACTGAATATCTTCATATTTTCGACTGTTGGCTGGACAAAGACATGAATTCGTCGCCTTGGTCTGTGAGAAATAACAGTATTTTTTTCAGTCATTTTATAGAAAAAACCCACTATTCGATTAATCAAGAAAATAATTGGCAGATTAATCAATATTGAAAATAATTAATTTAAATTAAGTTACAGTCCTAGTTTTCTGCAGGGGTTGTATTTACTTCTTTTCACCTCAAAAATCAGTAAAATATGTAATTTGTCAAAATATTCTCATTCAATGTTTCATTTTCTAATGTAACGTATGTCAACTGTCAAATACATCTAGTAAAAAGTAGGTACAACCTTTCCCTCTGAAATGTAATGGAGTAAAACTGGAAATGGAAATACTAAAAAGTAACTCAAAATTGTACAGTCCTTAGTAAATGTACTCTGTTACTTTCCACTGATTACTGATATCATCCCACTGTCAATATGGATCCCTGTGAGTCTTGTGATCAACATGACTGTTGGGTCCCAACATGACAATGCAGTAATTGTTGACATCTTCCTCTTTTGTAATTACTGGTTTGGTGTCCATTGTGTTGACAGAGGAGCTCATTCATCACCCAGACCAATCTGTTCCTGCCCTGCACAAAGTATTGCGCTGTGTAGACGGACAGCTGTCTGTAAAGCTTCATGTCACTGCACAGTCACTGGTAAATGTGTCCCACACACAGTGTTTTATTAAAGCTCTCCACCCAGCCTGATACTTAATGCTGCAGACATTGGGTTGACAACCTCCACCAGCAGCCAAACAGCGCGCTGACAGCCTCTCTACAGACGATGCGCTGCCCTATCATCCGCAGCAACGTTATCTAGCTAATTTCACATGTTATTTAATTCATAAAATGGGATTAAACACTCACTGAGCCAAGATTCAAGCGACTCCCCTTCCTGGTACGCCATAGCACTTAAAAACATCGCGTGATGTCACCAACGTGTGCGCGAGAGTCCAAAATTGATGCTCGAAATTATTTACTAAATAATACAAAATATCTAACATTTGAAAAAGTCTAAAGTCACGTTGATGTTGAAATTAAAATATACTGAACGAAACACTGTCGTTTTTGTTTTTTTAAAATACTTATTTAATTTTTTTTCCAAGGCATCTGCACGAAATACTAAACCGGGGTCCTAACTGACACTCACATTGTGAAGATGGCTGCCTCCCTGTCAGGATTATTAAAACCGTGGACACCAAGGTAAATATGACATTTATAAAGATATCAGTTAACTACCTTTAAATATCTGTTTAATATTAATGTTAGACGTTTAACTCCTGCCATTCAGAATCAAAACTCTGATAATGTAACTTAACGCTTCGCGGTTTATTAGTAGAAACTAACCCTAACCCTCAGCTGCAGAAAACTATTATTTA
>NW_019444071.1:0-2804 GCF_002814215.2 Seriola lalandi dorsalis
TCAACTGAATCGAAAAAGGCCCTGTTTTTAGCTCGTGAACATCTCCACTTAAAAAGCTGATTAATTATTAAAATTGTTGCCACCTGGTTGTGGTCTTCAGAAACCAAATTTAGCTCAGTCAGGGTCAGATGGATCTCACTGCTCTGTTTTAACTCTGTGACAGCTTGGTAAAAATGATGTTCTACTCATAGACCTGTCCTCTGTTATTAAATTCACATTAAGTTAGATGACAAGAGAACTTCCTGGTTCCTCATTCCCATGTTTTACTTGTGGTAAGTGATCACATATATAGATATGAACTGATTGTGACCTCACAAAACAATGCCTTGAAAGCATGTCTTCAAAAACTTTTACTTGGACTCAAAGATGAACTGATAAAATTTTGTTTTTCAAAGGTCAAGATCACTGTGATCACTCCAAACATGTTCTTAGCTATAACTCAAGAATTCACATGCTAATTAACCCGGGGCTGGTTGGCACAGGCATGCAACCCCAAGGTGGTAATTCTAGTTGTATTGTTAGAACACAATGAGAGTATTTATATTATTGTGTATGACTGCTGACAACCTGCTCTTACTCTACTCTTCAAAGTACTTCAAAAACAGGAAGTACAACCCCACGGTTCTTCTTCAGGACATCATGACCCACCTTTTTCCCTCCCAGTTGGCCGAGAGGAAACAGGTCCATGATGCTGAGATGGCTGAACTGTCCAAGTAGGCACCTCTCAGTTCAACATAATACAATCTACACTCAGGATTTATTGTAGCAATCCTCTAGACTCTCACTGATTTCTCCTCTGTTTCTTCCTATGCAGTCTTACTAAGGACATCCCTATATTTGTTTGCACGGTGGCCTACCCTGGAGTTCCCTGCCCCCTGCACATCTTTGAGCCTCGGTATCGGCTGATGATGCGTCGCTGCATGGAGACTGGCACTAAGAAATTTGGCATGTGCAGCTATGAGCACGGCAAAGGGTATGCAATACACAGAAACACCCTTCATATTTCTCTTTAACATAGATATTTTGTTCAATTACCCAGAGCAACCTACTCGTGGATTTGGGTGGATAATAATGTGCTAAATTAAGTGACCTAAACATCTAACCAGATTTGAAGTTAGATAAAGTCTCTTTGCATTTACACATGTGTTTACAGTTATTTTGACAAGACTCTCTGGGCATGGAGAGACCATGTTTTCTAACAGTGAAGCACACAGCAAGCTACGTGGAGCTTGACGATTGTCAGTGGTACAGCACAAGCAGGCAAAGCTTAAATCAGTCATACAGTATGTGACCCTGAGGGGGTGGAAAATAGCAGCATGGTCACCAATCTGCCATGAGATCTGCTGTGTATCTTCATCCTCCACGAAATATTTTGTGCTAGTCCCACTATATGTTGTCTTGGTATCAATTTCACATCAGGGTTATTGATATCAAATTAAATTATAAATATAATGTTGTATTTAAACATTTCATTTCTGTAGATCATTATATTGATTGTGTAATTTTTTTTAAATTCTGTTGAAGTCATTTATCTTCAGTCATCTTTCAAACTGAGGACGTTGATGATCCCTAAAAAAAAAAGCACGAAATATAAGTAGTGAATAAACTTTTTGCACTACAGTGCCCATTTTTTGAGTAATGTGGCAAATATCACATTCAAATATGTTTTGAGTTGTACAAAAATAAGATTCATCCTTTTGTTTCATGTGCTGCAAGGTTTGCAGACTATGGCTGTATGCTGGAGATCCTCAGCCTGGAGCTGCTTGCTGATGGACGGTCCTATGTGGACACTGTGGGTGGCAGCAGATTCAGGGTGCTCAAGAGAGGTCAGAGAGACGGCTACCACACCGCTGATATAGAGTATCTGGAGGACCTCAAGGTTGGCATCTTGAAATCACAAACTATACCAACACTTAAATAAGATACACACTGAAAATGTTACTGCTAGACAACTTGATCAGTGGATCTCTCTCTCTCTCTCCCCCTCAGGTTGATGGCAGTGAGTTGGAGCTTTTGCAGCGCCTCCATGACAGTGTGTACCAGCAGGCTCAGGACTGGTACCAGCGCCTGGGTAGCCGCATTCGTGAGCAGATCAACAGACAGTACGGCACCATGCCAGATAAGGATGGAAACATTCAGGTTGGGGCTTTAATGTTGTTGTGACAGTAGCTGTAACCTTTCACCTCTACAACATCCCATGTCCAATATACTGTGTTGAATGTTACACATTAGCCAGTCCTGTTGTCCACTGCTGAAATGATAATGCTTCCTTAGTGACTATAGTAACATTAAAAAACAGGGGTCATTTCTTCTATTATTTACCATTATTATTATTATTATTTATGTAGGTCTTTGCAAGTGTTTTCTAACTTAAGGTTTTCTACAGTCGTGGCTAATTGGCAAATTTTAATCCATTTAGTACAAATCATGTATACGAAACATTACTGCTAACCAAAGCCCCCCATTGTTTGTTTTTAATTGATAATTTTGTTTCACCTGTGCTCCAGATAGCCACTGTTCCATTAATTGCAGTATGAAATGATTTCCAGAGATTTCAGACTTGTTTTTGATTGGTCATTCTTTACAGAGAAATAATGTGTTCTTTTATTTTTGTCAAAGCTCAGTCGTTCGTCTCAGTTGTTTTGTTCTAATGGAGTGCAGTCTTTTCCAATCAAACTGCACTCAGACCTCCATCGTGGCACAGTGGTAACATTAACTTTGAAACTAATAAAAACTGACATTATGTTTTTCGAGATAGGATCTATGTGAGCTGCAAGCTTTCACTGAAATAATTGGAAATCATC